>NC_089791.1:28560887-28570887 GCF_040412425.1 Macrobrachium rosenbergii | reverse complement strand
AAAAATAAAACAAAGTTCAAAATACAAAATCAAACATTAAAGTTTACAAAGAAGACCAGCTTCCTCAATCAATTTAAAGATGCCATGGCACCATATTCCTCCATCTCGCCTCCAAGGATCGCTGGAAAAGTGTGGAATGGAATGGAATCGAATTTAAGCCAAGGGCCAAGCGCTGGTACCTATGAGGTCACTCAGCGCTGAAAGGGAAAGTGAGAGTAGAGGGGTTTGAAAGGTGTAACAGGAGGGAAGCCTCGCAGTTGCACTATAAGACAATTGTTAGGAGAGGGTGGAACGGAAGATGGAAGATGGAAAGAAGAGAATATGAACGGAGGTACAGTAAAAAGGAAAGAAAGGCGTTGGAGCTGGGGGCCGAAGGAACGCTGCAAAGAACCTTACGTACTGCCTACTGTGCACTGCATGAGATGCACTGACGGCACTACCTCCCCCTTCGGGAAGAGAAATGTGGAGATTTCTGAAAGTAAAGGCACAGGAAAAACACGATCAGCCGAATTTCACGAAGCTGCTTTGCACCTCAAAGCACTGGGAGCTATAAACATACATACATACACACATATATACACATACACACGCAAATACACGCAGCATACCTCACCATAACACGTCTCGAGGTCTCGAGGCCACAATGCAAGCAGAGCCGCCAAGTAAAAAAATCGATCAAGCTAATTATGCAAAATGAGCCACGAGGAAAACATGGCTATTTTTTCCCCCAAGGAAAAATGTTTCGTAATTATATGTCGGCGGGAGAGGCAGGAAATATGAAACTCAACTTATTAGATCGCAAAGATGATTATAACCAAAGTGTTATTCCTGGTATCTCGCTCGTAATGAGAACCCGAGAATATAAAATTCGACGCCTTTTGCAGATGCGAATTTTTAAAGGAAATTTTAAAAATATCACGAGAACAACAGAACAACTTATACCAGGCGTTTTCCTAAAATTGAGAAACAACCTCAGCTTGAATTTTAAAAAAATTATATGTCACGAGAACGGCAAAAGAACTCATACCAAGCGTTTTCCTAAAGCTGAGAAACAACCCCAGCTTGAATTTAAAAAAAAATAAATATCACGAGAACGGCAAAACAACTCATACCAAGCGTTTTCCTGAAACTGAGAAACAACCTCAGCTTGAATTAAAAAAAATTAAATATCACAAGAACAACAAAACAACTCATACATGCGTTTTCCTAAAACTGAGAAACAACCTCAGCCTGAATTTTAAAATTAAATATCACGAGAACAACAAAACAACTCATACCAAGCGTTTTCCCAAAACTGAGAAACAACCTCAGTCTGAATTTTAAAAAAAAGTTAAACATCACAAGAATGACAAAACAACTTATACCAAGCGTTTTCCTAAAACTGAGAAACAACCTCAGCCTGAAGTCATCAAACCATCACCTCACTGTAGGTCAGGAAAACAACACCGCAAAATAAGTTAGGAAAACAACAGAGGACCTTCACAATAAATCTAATCGCCATCAAACCTAAACCTCAGACTAAGTCAGGAAAACAACATCGCAACATAGGTTGCGAAAACAACAGCGGATCATCGCATTAAATCTACACGTCACCAAACCTAAACCTTCAGGAAAACAACATTAGTATTATAAGTTAGGAAAAACAACTTGGGACCTTCTCAGAAAAATGTAAAGACCCTCAGAAAAACAAAAAATAACAAAACAACTTCATACTGAAGATCTGCATCAGCGCATCAATTCCGTGACGTCATCACCTAAAACTTGTCGAAATGACGGAAAAGTAAAAAAAAAAAAATTCATCTCAAAGTTTCACCGGAAGTTCTTGACGTCATCAGAGTTAAATCTAGTCTTAAGGACGGCAGACTGTAAATATCCCTTAAAATTCCCGCTTAATGTAACATTACCATTAGAAATCTAAGTATGGGTCCTGATTATAGGAAAGTGTCCTTTTTGAAGATATAATTTCAAATTTAAAATAATGTCCTTTTTTTGTAGATATAGTTTCAAATTTAAAATAGTGTCCTTTTTTAAAGATGTCGTTTAAAATTTAAAATAAGTGTCCTTTTCTGAAGATATAGTTTCAAATTTAAAATAATGTCCTTTTTTGAACATATAGGTTCAAATTTAAAATGGTGTCTTTTTTTGAAGATATAGGTATTTTAAAATGGTGTCCTTTTTTGAAGATATAGTTTTTTAAAATAGTGTCCTTTTTTGTACATATAGTTTCATATTTAAAATAGTGTCCTTTTTTTGAAGATAGTTTAAAATTTAAAACAGTGTCTTTTTTTGAAGACAGAGTTTCAAATTTAAAATAAGTGTCCATTTTTGGTGATATAGTTTTAAATTCCCTCTAAGTTCTCTTTCATCTTCCTCACTTAGTTTACTCAGCAGTAAAGAATCTCATTAGAAAGTTATTTCAAAGATCTTTTACTCTTAGATCAACTATCATCACTTAATTGTTCTCAACTGAAAAAGTTATATGTGAAGACTGGTGCAGGGAATTGTACAGTTCAAGAATGACAGTATCAAGCAACATAAAAAAGTAATGCATATTTATGGCAGTGCGAAATACAACAACAACAACAACAACAATAATAATAATAATAATAATAATAATAATAATAATAATAATAATAATAATAATGAAACCAGAATTAAAATAATGGGCAGTATACAATACGGCCATCATCATTATGATAATAACAGTAAAAAAAGTAGTGGCTGTTCAATAAAGGAAATAATAATAATGATAAAAACAACAACAACAATAATAATAATAATGATAATAATATCACTAACAACAACAATACAAAATAGTGATAATACTAATAATATTAATGAAATAAGAATAAAATAATGGGCAGTATAAAACAACGCCATCATCATCAAAATATCAGTGAAAAAATAATGGCTATGCACCCAAGGAAATAATAATAATAATAATAATAATAATAATAATAATAATAATAATAATAATAATAATAATAATAATAATAATAATAATAATAATAATGGGCAGATAAAGCAACGCCTTCACTATCACAATAACAGCAAAAAGTAATGGCCGTGCAACAAAGGAAATAATAATAATAATAATAATAATAATAATAATAATAATAATAATAATAATAATAATAATAATAATAATAATGGGCAGATAAAGCAACGCCTTCACTATCATAATAACAGCAAAAAGTAATGGCCGTGCAACAAAGGAAATAATAATAATAATAATAATAATAATAATAATAATAATAATAATAATAATAACAATAATAATAATAATGTAACCAGAATTGAGATAATGGGTAGCATTAAACAAAGCCTTCAATATCAAAATAACAGTGCAAAAAGTAATGACCATGCAACCAAGGAAATAATAATAATAATAATAATAATAATAATAATAATAATAATAATAATAATAATAATAATAAAACAAAACAAAACAACGCCAATAACGCTATCAATAGCAGAGCCCAAAGATCCACAACAGATACTACACTAAGGATAATTCCTTCGGAAACATCAAAGACAAGATCGTCAGTACAGATAATGTACAGGAATGATACAATGATCGAACAGAGGATAAAAAAAAAAAGAAATACTGCAACATTCTGTCCCCTTTGCAACGTGTCAGTGGAAAAGATACGGTGGTTTTATGCCTCTATGGTATAATTACCACTATTATTGACTACATAGTTTCATAAACATCAATCAATGGCATACGAAACGTTACTTACGGAATCAGCTTGAGAAAATAAACAAAATATCATCAATCGTAAGAGTCTTTTCAACTCATCAGATATTTATCAGCCCCAAAAACACAGCTGGCACATTCAGCCTGATTCCAATAATTAGGAGTAATTATAATGACAGAAAACTAACACGTTAATGGCATGGAATATAGAATTTAGGCCAAAGACCAAGCACTGGGACCTATGAGGTCATTCAGCGCTGCAAGGGAAACTGAGAGTAAAAAGGTATAGAAGGTATAACAGGAGGAGGATAGGGTGGACAGCAAGATGGAAGAAAGAGAATATGAGCGGATGTAGAGTAAAAGGAATGAAAGGGGCTGCAGCCAGGGGCCTAAGGAAGAGACGCTGCAAAGACCCGTAAGTAATGCCTACATCGCACCGCACGAGGTGCACCGACGGGGAACCGAGACGAGATGAAAAGTGTTAATAAAACGGATAGGAGTGCCCAATAAAAGCGCAGAACAAGACGGAAACACGCAATGAATAAAAGAGCGGCGGGGCTCTTTGAAGAAAAAGTTGGCACATTCGGGCGCCCCAAAAAGTATTTTGTCGCGGGCGAAGTGGGCCATTCGCTTTTCATGACCATGGACTGCTGGAGACCTCGTTGTTGGGTTTTTAAGACTTTCAGCGGTTAAAGGTCGGGAAGCGGTTAAATCATAAGGCATTTTTAGCATTTGCATAAAATGAACAGTTAAATGAAATGCAGTAAAGAAATAGAAATCTGCAAAGAAAATGGTGTGCTAAGGAGAAAATTCATAATGGTTTTACACACAATCAGTCACCTACACAAGAAAAACTATCATAATAATAATAATAATAATAATAATAATAATAATAATAATAATAATAATAATAATAATAATAATAATAATAATTGTTATTGCAGGTTTTATTAAACAGAATGACAGTTTCAGTAGCATTTATTTTATATAGTAAACGTTTCATTACTCTTATCAATTGCTTTTCTTGTGCCGGAATGGTTGCGAGCAATTGACCAATATTCATTTCCGTTGGTATAGCGATGTGCAAGAGGTAGCTCTCATGGGGTGTCGACTAGTTTCGCCCTTCTCGTAAGGGCATCATTCGGGACGGGATCGCTGGGTGCAATGGCTGTAATGAGAACTACCTCCTACACATCGCTACAGCAACGGAAATGAATATTGGTCAATTGCTCGCAACCATTCCAGCACAAGAAAAGCAATTGATAAGAGTAATGGAACGTTTACTATATAAAATAAATGCTGTTGAAACTGCCATTCTGTTTAACAAAACCTGTATTAAAGAAGGTCTTTTTCCTATTATTATTATTATAATAGTAATAATAATAATAATAATAATAATATTAATAATAATATTATTATTATAATAGTAATTAATTATAATTATTATTATTATTATAACTATTATTATAACTATTATCATAAATAATAATAATAATAATAATAATAATAATAATAATAATAATAATAATAATAATAATAATAATAATAATAATAAATCAGTTGTAACATATAGTCAGCACCAAAAGCTTCCTATAACCAAATCCAAAGATTTAGATCCGGATTATAAGTGAACTCTATCGGATTTGACTTCGGCCAAAAATAACACGAAAATCCACGCGTATATTTTTTTACGCATCAGGTAAGTGAGAGAGAGAGAGAGAGAGAGAGAGAGAGAGAGAGAGAGAGAGAGAGAGAGAGAGAGAGAGAGATAATCCGGACAACGACCAAAATAGGTCAATCATTCATAACCTAAAGAGAAACTCTCCCTTCAGAACAATTGAAATTCTCTATAGATTACTTGATTCTGGAAATAAATAATCACTAAACACCGCTCCACTATTCATCGTAATGCTACCATAAAAGAAATGTTTCAACATTTTATAAAAACAAACTTAAACTATGACACTTAGAAATTGAAGTAATACACAAAAATCTTAACTATTTTGAATTTAAAAATAAACAAGAAAAAAATGCGCCGAGGTTTCTTCGGAGCATTCGCGTTTTCTGTACAGTCGCTACAGCGTATAATCAAGGCCACCGAAAATAGACCCATCTTTCGGTGGGCTCGGTATAATACTGTATGAGCCGCGACCCATGAAACTTTAACCACTGCCAGGTGGTGGCCTATCCTATATCGTTGCCAGAAGCACGATTATGGCTAACTGTAACTTTCTAACTCCTCCATCCATCCTTCTTCCGCCGGCCCCCCATTTCCCCGTCTGTAAAAAAACATTCTACCTTCTAACTCCTCCATCCATCCTTCTCTCCCTCACCCATTCGCCCGTCTGTAAAAAAAATTCTATCTTCTAGCCCCTCTATCCTTCCTCCCCCTACCATTCCCCAGTCAGTAAAAAAAATTCTACCTTCTAACCCCTCTATCCATCCTTCTCCCCCTCCCCAATTCCCAAGTCAGTAAATAAAAATCTACCTTCTAATCCCACTATCCATCCTCCCCCGCCCCAATTCCCCCGTCTGTAAAAAAAAATCTACCTTCTAATCCCTCTATCCATCCTTCTTCCCACCCCATTCCCGCGTCTGTTAAAAAAAAATCTACCTTCTAACCCCTCTATCCATCCTTCTTCCCACCCCCATTCCCACGCCTGTAAAAAAAAATCTACCTTCTACCCTTCTATCCATCCTTCTCCCCTTCCCAATTCCCCCGTCTGTAAAAAAAAAATCTACCTTCTACCCCTCTATCCATCCTTCTCCCCCTCCCAATTCCCCCGTCTGTAAAAAAAAAATCTACCTTCTAACCCCTCTATCCATCCTTCTTCCAACCCCACCCCCGCCCAACCTCCCCCTTCCTCACCGGAAGATGGCGTGTGCTCACCTTCATATCCAAAATATTCTTCCGCCTTTTCCGCTCCTCCTCTCCTCCTCCTCCTCCCTGAGGGATAAAAAGATTTGTAACCTCGGCAGGAATCCTTTTCATCATTACACGCCGCTCCTTCCCTCATCTTACAACAAAATATCTCGAAGCAATTCAGACTATTTTCTTCCTGCTTCCCGCAGCATGTCAGAAGAGGGGTGGGGGGGTGGGGGGAAATGGAAAGAATATAAAAAAGGTAAAAAAAAAAAAAAAAGTCTCGAGAATATGTGAAGAAAAAAAATGGCTAAGCTTGTAAATAGGAAAAGGCAGAAGTCCTTATATGCTTTGTAAAAAAGATATCACTTGTTATATACCGAAGCTCAGCCAAAAAGCAGCGCAACCACCACCATGAGAGAGAGAGAGAGAGAGAGAGAGAGAGAGAGAGAGAGAGAGAGAGAGAGAGAGAGAGACAGAACGTGGAAACAAAATCACGAGAGAGAGAGAGAGATAACAGAACGTGGAAATAAGAGAGAGAGAGAGAGAGAGAGAGAGAGAGAGAGAGAGAGAGAGAGAGAGAGAGATGTAACAGAATGTGAAAATAGAGAGAGAGAGAGAGAGAGAGAACGCGGAAACAAAATACGACACGAGAGAGAGAGAGAGAGAACGCGGAAACAAAATACGACACGAGAGAGAGAGAGAGAGAGAGAGAGAGAGAGAGAGAGAGAGAGAGAGAGAGAGAGAGAGAGAGAAGGGATTTTGGGAAAAGGCTCCTCCGACGCTCCTGATCGAATGGTTATTGGGATGGGGACTTCCGCGAAGAATATTAACGAAGATGACCGTATGGGAAAGTAATGCCCATAACTCGGAGTAAAATAAGAGTTCGCGCGCATGCGCATATGGTCGTAATCTGTGTTCGTGTGTATGCCTTTCTCGAACCAATGGATGTATTAATGTATATTAATGTATATGTATGGTGACTTCACATAGAAAGTAATGATTCATGGTCAGGATACATAAAGAGATGTATTAATATCTACGTGCGTGTAAGCTAATCTCACAAACGACGTGAAAAATAAAAATTCTTGAATAACATGTATATATTGAGGATTAACCAGTCGGTGTCAGTTGATTTCCAATGTCCCCCTGACACGTTCATATCACTGGTTTGATTGATGACAACAGACTCCAGCACCTCTTAAGAAGGTGTTTCAGAAAACACGACCACCAGACGGGAGCTAACGAAGCCAAAAACCACAAGGGAATGCCTTAACTTCCATCCTTCCTGGGTCAATGGCCACCTGCGTGCCAACGAGACTTAATGCCACACCTACATATGTTTTGTATATATACCCTTGTGTCTATCATCTGTCCATATTTTACCAGTGAACAGGGGCACAGAAGGAAGTGCTCGAAATATATGGTTGAAACGTTCATACGGTGATTTATGGGCCTTTTTATCTTCATATTATACTGTCGTATTACAGTAAAAGACATTCATATATATATATATATATATATATATATATATATATATATATATATATATATATATATATATATATATATATAATATATATATATATATATATATATATGTATATATATAATATATATATATATAAATGTAGAAACAATCAACACACACAATCACCTGTGGAACGGAAATAAATTTCTGACTCACATCAGGATCGATCCCAGGTCTTTCAATTGAAAGGCAAGGGATCTGCCCACTAGGCCTAGTGGGCAGCGCCCTTGCCTTTCAATTGAAAGACCTGGGTTCGATCCTGATATGAGTCAGAAATTTATATATAAATGTACTGTATATATCTATATAGTATATACAGTATATGTATAAATGAATATATTATGTAGGCATAACAACACTTATAGTCTTTAGATACAAGGGCATATTTCTGACTGACAGACAAGACCTATCTGCGCAACTGACAATACCGTAATGTCACAATCCCTTCCCCCGCCCCCACCCCCCCGCTCCCCAGCCAAAACGCCATAAGAAAACGATTTAAAACGCAAACTGTGTTAACAGACACAACAAAGACTGACTTAACAGACGTGAAACCGGTCTAACTGACAGCCATTCATAAGTAAATGATGCAGTGATGAACGTGGGAACTCCGGAATGCCCAGCAAATGCGAGATTAAATTCCACGGCAAAACCCGATCAAAGTTTATTGGAAGTCAAGTCGTTCTGGGGCCCTCCTGTTCGCTTTGAAAGCAGGAAGAAGAAGAAGAAGAAGAAGAAGAAGAAGAAAGAAGAAGGAGGAGGAGGAGGAGATGAAAAAAAGGAGAAGAGGAGGAAGTGAAGAAGAAGGAGAGGAGGAGGAGAATAAAAAGAAGAGGAGAAGAAGAAGAAAAAAAGAAGAAGAAGAAGAAGAAGAGGCGGAGAAGAAGAAGAAGAAGAAGAAAAAGAAGCGGAGGGAAGAAGAAGAAGAAGAAGAAGAAGAAGAAGAAGAAGAGGAGGAGGAGGAGGAGGAAGAGGAGGAGGAGGAGGAGGAGAATAAAAAGAAGAGGGGAGGAAGAAGAAGAAGAGGAGGAGAAGGAGAAGAAAAAACAGGAAGAAGAAGAAGAAGAAGAAGAAGAAGAAGAAGAGAAAGGCCTTCTTCAGCAGCACCTGTAGGTCCTTCCTCCTTCCACAACACGATTTCCAGGATTCTCGATTCCTGAGGGTTAAATAAAGCGAGCATGCAGGCATACTCCGGAAGCAGCATACGTGGCATTTATTATCTTATACACACATACATAAATACAATTATATACAGGATATGCAAGCTTGTACTTACGATTTAGGCCGAAGGCCAAGCGCTAGGACCTATGAGGTCATTCAGCGCTGAAAGGGAAATTGAGAGTAACAGGTTTGAAAGGTGTAACAGGAGGAAAACCTCAAAGCAGTTGCACTATAAGTAAGTATAGCTTAGTTTTACCAGACCACTGAGCTGATTAACAGCTCTCCTAGGGCTGGCCCGAAGGATTAGACTTATTTTTACGTGGCTAAGAACCAATTGGTTACTTAGCAACGGGACCTACAGCTTATTGTGGAATCCGAACCACATTATAGCGAGAAATGAATTTCTATCACCAGAAATAAATTCCTCTAACTCTTCATCAGCCGGCGGCGGGAATCGAACTCCGGCCCATCGAATGACGGTCTGAAGCTCAACCAACTCGGCCAACAAAGGGCTACACAGTACATGAAACAATTGTTAGGAGAGGCTGGAAAGTAAATAACGCCTTCTTCATCCCTGTCACTAATTACGTATGTAATAGATAAATACCTTTATGAGGGTACGCAACGTCCCTAGAGTCGATTCTTTTACGTATCTGTCATTTTTGACAGTCCTCTCAACACGTCGTCTGGCTCTCGGGAGCTTCATCGTCTAAACAAAATCTCTCTCTCTCTCTCTCTCTGTTTA
>NC_089791.1:28523387-28553387 GCF_040412425.1 Macrobrachium rosenbergii | reverse complement strand
CAGCAATGACCCAATAGACAACATTTCATTCGAATTATCCCTTCTGAGTGAATAAGATAGAAATCATCAACACACAATCACGTGTGGAACAGAAATAAATTTCTGACTCGTCGGGATCGAACCCAGGTCTCTCAGGTGGAAAGCAAGGGCGTTACCCACTGGGCCACACAAGTCTAAAAAGAAGTTGGAACCTGAGAGCAACTGCACCCAAGGAATTACCTGGGCAAGCTAACTGCTTGCATACCAGCGAAGTTTTCCCCAACTTCCCGACTCAGCAATGACCCAATAGACAACATTTCATTCAATTATCCCTTCTGAGTGAATAAGATAGAAATCATCAACACACAATCACGTGTGGAACAGAAATAAATTTCTGACTCACGTCGGGATCGAACCCAGGTCTCTCAGGTGGAAAGCAAGGGCGTTACCCACTGGGCCACACAAGTCTAAAGTTTGGAACCTGAGAGCAACTGCAAAGGAATTACCTGGGCAAGCTAACTGCTTGCATACCAGCAAGTTTTCCCCAACTTCCCGACTCAGCAATGACCCAATAGACAACATTTCATTCGAATTATCCCTTCTGAGTGAATAAGATAGAAATCATCAACACACAATCACGTGTGGAACAGAAATAAATTTCTGACTCACGTCAGGATCGAACCCAGGTCTCTCAGGTGGAAAGCAAGGGCGTTACCCACTGGGCCACACAAGTCTAAAGAAGTTGGAACCTGAGAGCAACTGCACCCAAAAGGAATTACCTGGGCAAGCTAACTGCTTGCATACCAGCCGAGTTTTCCCCAACTTCCCGACTCAGCAATGACCCAATAGACAACATTTCATTCGAATTATCCCTTCTGATGAATAAGATAGAAATCATCAACACACAATCACGTGTGGAACAGAAATAAATTTCTGACTCACGTCAGGATCGAACCCAGGTCTCAGGTGGAAAGCAAGGGCGTTACCACTGGGCCACACAAGTCTAAAAGAAGTTGGAACCTGAGAGCAACTGCACCAAAGAATTACCTGGGCAAGCTAACTGCTTGCATACCAGCGAGTTTTCCCCAACTTCCCGACTCAGCAATGACCCAATAGACAACATTTCATTCGAATTATCCTTCTGAGTGAATAAGATAGAAATCATCAACACACAATCACGTGTGGAACAGAAATAAATTTCTGACTCACGTCGGGATCGAACCCAGGTCTCTCTCAGGTGGAAAGCAAAGGCGTTACCCACTGGGCCACACAAGTCTAAAAAAGTTGGAACCTGAGAGCAACTGCACCCAAGGAATTACCTGGGCAAGCTAACTGCTTGCATACCAGCGAGTTTCCCCAACTTCCCGACTCAGCAATGCCCAATAGACAACATTTCATTCGAATTATCCCTTCTGGAGTGAATAAGATAGAAATCATCAACACACAATCACGTGTGGAACAGAAATAAATTTCTGACTCACGTCGGGATCGAACCCAGGTCTCTCAGGTGGAAAGCAAAGGGCGTTACCCACTGGGCCACACAAGTCTAAAAGAAGTTGGAACCTGAGAGCAACTGCACCCAAGGAATTACCTGGGCAAGCTAACTGCTTGCATACCAGCGAGTTTTCCCCAACTTCCCGACTCAGCAATGACCCAATAGACAACATTTCATTCGAATTATCCCTTCTGAGTGAATAAGATAGAAATCATCAACACACAATCACGTGTGGAACAGAAATAAATTTCTGACTCACGTCGGGATCGAACCCAGGTCTCTCAGGTGGAAAGCAAGGGCGTTACCCACTGGGCCACACAAGTCTAAAGAAGTTGGAACCTGAGAGCAACTGCACCCAAGGAATTACCTGGGCAAGCTAACTGCTTGCACCAGCAGTTTTCCCCAACTTCCCGACTCAGCAATGACCCAATAGACAACATTTCATTCAATTATCCCTTCTGAGTGAATAAGATAGAAATCATCAACACACAATCACGTGTGGAACAGAAATAAATTTCTGACTCACGTCGGGATCGAACCCAGGTCTCTCAGGTGGAAAGCAAGGGCGTTACCACTGGGCCACACAAGTCTAAAAGTAGTTGGAACCTGAGAGCAACTGCACCCAAGGAATTACCTGGGCAAGCTAACTGCTTGCATACCAGCGAGTTTTCCCCAACTTCCCGACTCAGCAATGACCCAATAGACAACATTTCATTCAATTATCCCTTCTGAGTGAATAAGATAGAAATCATCAACACACAATCACGTGTGGAACAGAAATAAATTTCTGACTCACGTCGGGATCGAACCCAGGTCTCTCAGGTGGAAAGCAAGGGCGTTACCCACTGGGCCACACAAAGTCTAAAGAAGTTGGAACCTGAGAGCAACTGCACCCAAGGAATTACCTGGGCAAGCTAACTGCTTGCATACCAGCGAGTTTTCCCCAACTTCCCGACTCAGCAATGACCCAATAGACAACATTTCATTCGAATTATCCCTTCTGAGTGAATAAGATAGAAATCATCAACACACAATCACGTGTGGAACAGAAATAAATTTCTGACTCACGTCGGGATCGAACCCAGGTCTCTCAGGTGGAAAGCAAGGGCGTTACCCACTGGGCCACACAAGTCTAAAAGAAGTTGGAACCTGAGAGCAACTGCACCAAGGAATTACCTGGGCAAGCTAACTGCTTGCATACCAGCCGGAGTTTTCCCCAACTTCCCGACTCAGCAATGACCCAATAGACAACATTTCATTCAATTATCCTTCTGAGTGAATAAGATAGAAATCATCAACACACAATCACGTGGGAACAGAAATAAATTTCTGACTCACGTCGGGATCGAACCCCAGGTCTCTCAGGTGGAAAGCAAAGGCGTTACCCACTGGGCCACACAAGTCTAAAGAAGTTGGAACCTGAGAGCAACTGCACCCAAGGAATTACCTGGGCAAGCTAACTGCTTGCATACCAGCGAGTTTTCCCCAACTTCCCGACTCAGCAATGACCCAATAGACAACATTTCATTCGAATTATCCCTTCTGAGTGAATAAGATAGAAATCATCAACACACAATCACGTGTGGAACAGAAATAAATTTCTGCCTCACGTCGGGATCGAACCCAGGTCTCTCAGGTGGAAAGCAAGGGCGTTACCCACTGGGCCACACAAGTCTAAAAGAAGTTGGAACCTGAGAGCAACTGCACCCAAGGAATTACCTGGGCAAGCTAACTGCTTGCATACCAGCGAGATTTCCCCAACTTCCCGACTCAGCAATGACCCAATAGACAACATTTCATTCGAATTATCCCTTCTGAGTGAATAAGATAGAAATCATCAACACACAATCACGTGTGGAACAGAAATAAATTTCTGACTCACGTCGGGATCGAACCCAGGTCTCTCAGGTGGAAAGCAAGGGCGTTACCCACTGGGCCACACAGTCTAAAAGAAGTTGGAACCTGAGAGCAACTGCACCAAGGAATTACCTGGGCAAGCTAACTGCTTGCATACCAGCGAGTTTTCCCCAACTTCCCGACTCAGCAATGACCCAATAGACAACATTTCATTCAATTATCCCTTCTGAGTGAATAAGATAGAAATCATCAACACACAATCACGTGTGGAACAGAAATAAATTTCTGACTCACGTCGGGATCGAACCCAGGTCTCTCAGGTGGAAAGCAAGGGCGTTGCCACTGGGCCACACAAGTCTAAAAGAAGTTGGAACCTGAGAGCAACTGCACCCAAGAAATTACCTGGGCAAGCTAACTGCTTGCATACCAGCGAGTTTTCCCAACTTCCCGACTCAGCAATGACCCAATAGACAACATTTCATTCGAATTATCCCTTCTGGAGTGAATAAGATAGAAATCATCAACACACAATCACGTGTGGAACAAAAATAAATTTCTGACTCACGTCGGGATCGAACGCAGGTCTCTCAGGTGGAAAGCAAGGGCGTTACCCACTGGGCCACACAAGTCTAAAAAAAGTTGGAACCTGAGCAACTGCACTCAAGGAATTACCTGGGCAAGCTAACTGCTTGCATACCAGCGAGTTTTCCCCAACTTCCCGACTCAGCAATGACCCAATAGACAACATTTCATTCGAATTATCCCTTCTGAGTGAATAAGATAGAAATCATCAACACACAATCACGTGTGGAACAGAAATAAATTTCTGACTCACGTCAGGATCAGACCCAGGTCTCTCAGGTGGAAAGCAAGGGCGTTACCCGCTGGGCCACACAGTCTAAAAAAGTTGGAACCTGAGCAAACTGCACCCAAAGGAATTACCTGGGCAAAGCTAACTGCTTGCATACCAGCGAGTTTTCCCCAACTTCCCGACTCAGCAATTCAATGAAATGTTGTCTATTGGGTCATTGCTGAGTCGGGAAGTTGGAAAACTCACTATTCTCTAAGCAGTTAGCTTGCCCAAATATTCGCAGTCTGGTGCTCTCAGGTTCCAACTTCTTTTAGACTTCATGGGCCCAGTGGGTAACGCCCTTTGCTTTCCACCTGAGAGACCTGGGTTCGATCCCGACGTGAGTCAAAAAATCTATCTATATATATATACATATATACATATAGATGTGTCAAAGGTAAAAATTCTATGATTTACCAAAAAATTCAATTGATTCGGCAAACAGCTTGTCAGCAAGGCATAACAGATACAAGTTACTGAACGATATTATGTACATAGATATTAGTAAATGAGAACTGTACACAGATAAAATTATGAACGAAATTGTGTACACAGATACGATTTAATGAGTGAGACTGTAAATTGATAAAAGTTAATGAACGAGACTCTGTACAAAGAAACAAGTTAATGAACGAGACTCTGTACATAGAAACAAGTTAATGAACGAGGCTCTGTACATAGAAACAAGTTAATGAACGAGGCTCTGTACATAGAAACAAGTTAATGAACGAGACTCTATTCATAGAAACAAGTTCATGAACGAGGCTCCGTACATAGAAACAAGTTAATGAACGAGACTTTTCATAGAAACAAGTTCATAACGAGGCTCTGTACATAGAAACAAGTTAATGAACGAGACTCTATACATAGAAACAAGTTCATGAACGAGACTCTATTCATAGAAACAAGTTCATGAACGAGGCTCTGTACATAGAAACAAGTTAATGAACGAGACTCTATTCATAGAAACAAGTTCATGAACGAGGCTCTGTACATAGAAACAAGTTAATGAACGAGACTCTATACATAAAAACAAGTTCATGAACGAGACTCTGTACATAGAAACAAGTTAATGAACAGACTCTAGAAACAAGTTAATGAACGAGGCTCTGTACATAGAAACAAGTTAATGAACGAGACTCTATTCATAGAAACAAGTTCATGAACGAGGCTCTGTACATAGAAACAAGTTAATGATCGAGACTCTATACATAGAAACAAGTTCATGAACGAGGCTCTGTACATAGAAACAAGTTAATGAACGAGACTCTATACATAGAAACAAGTTCATGAACGAGACTCTGTACATAGAAACAAGTTAATGAACGAGACTCTATACATAGAAACAAGTTCATGAACGAGGCTCTGTACATAGAAACAAGTTAATGAACGAGACTCTATACATAGAAACAAGTTCATGAACGAGGCTCTGTACATAGAAACAAGTTCATGAACGAGACTCTGTACATAGAAACAAGTTCATGAACGAGACTCTGTACATAGAAACAAGTTCATGAACGAGACTCTGTACATAGAAACAAGTTAATGAACGAGACTCTGTACATAGAAACAAGTTAATGAACGAGACTTTGTACATAGAAACAAGTTAATGAACGAGACTTTGTACATAGAAACAAGTTAGTGAACGAGACTGTACATAGAAACAAGTTAATGAACGAGACTCTGTACACAGAAACAAGTTAATGAACGAGACTTTGTACATAGAAACAAGTTAATGAACGAGACTCTGTACATAGAAACAAGTTAATGAACGAGACTCTATACATAGAAACAAGTTAATGAACGAGACTCTGTACATAGAAACAAGTTAATGAACGAGACTCTGTACATAGAAACAAGTTAATGAACGAGACTCTGTACATAGAAACAAGTTAATGAACGAGACTCTATACATAGAAACAAGTTCATGAACGAGGCTCTGTACATAGAAACAAGTTAATGAACGAGACTCTATACATAGAAACAAGTTCATGAACGAGACTCTGTACATAGAAACAAGTTAATGAACGAGACTCTATACATAGAAACAAGTTCATGAACGAGGCTCTGTACATAGAAACAAGTTAATGAACGAGACTCTATACATAGAAACAAGTTCATGAACGAGACTCTGTACATAGAAACAAGTTAATGAACGAGACTCTGTACATAGAAACAAGTTAATGAACGAGACTCTATACATAGAAACAAGTTAATGAACGAGGCTCTGTACATAGAAACAAGTTAATGAACGAGACTCTATTCATAGAAACAAGTTCATGAACGAGGCTCTGTACACAGAAACAAGTTAATGAACGAGACTCTATACATAGAAATAAGTTAATGAACGAGACTCTATACATAGAAACAAGTTAATAAACGAGACTCTGTACATAGAAACAAGTTAATGAACGAGACCCTGTGCAGACACAAATTAAATAACGAGATTTTGTACATAGATACAATTTAGTGAATGAGATTCTGCTCATAGATATAAATTAATGAACGTGATTTTGTACATGGATGTAAGTTAAAGGTCGACACTCTGTATGAAGATACAAGTTAATGAACGAGATTATGTCCATAGATATTAGTCAACGAGATCTGTACATCGATACAAGTCAATGAACGAAACTGTACATATATACAATTTATTGAATGAGATTTTGTACATAGAAACAAGATAATGAACGAGACTCTAAACATAGATACAAGCCAATTTACGAGACTCTATATTAGATACACGTCAATTAAAAGAGACTGTACATAAATACAAGTTAATGAACGAAACTCTGTACGTGGAAACAAGTTAATGAACGAGATTCTGTGCATAGATACAATTTAATGAACGAGATTTTGTACACGGATACAAGATAATGAATGAGATTCTGCACATAGGTACAAATTAATGAACGAGACTCTGTACATAGAAACCAGTTAATGCCCGAACCGAGCCAATGCATATCACACGGCCGGACTCAACACAAACTCGACACTCGCTGTTCGAGGACGAAGGAGAGATGACAATAGCCCAGAAATCACAAAGGCCTCGAGAATATACAAAAGGTCGAGGAGATCTGGTAAAATACTCGACGCCCTCCTCCTCCTCCTCCTCCTCCGTGTTTCCTCAAAACTTTCCTCCTCCGTACTTTTCTTTTTCTTTTCAACGCCGGGAAGGAAAAGTTATAATATTGTACGCGATAACGATAAAAGGGATTGGTTGTCCATGCTGGGGGGGGGGGTGGAGGAACAGGGGAAGGTGCTGGGGGGGGGTGGAGGGAAGATGATGGAGGAAAAAGGAAGGTCAGAAAAGAGGAAGGAAATGACGAAACAAGCAAGGTGTGTCACTGTGTATGTGTGTACACCGAAGTTCCTCGGTGTTGATCCAAAGAGTTAGCGAGAGTTCTCGATGGAAATCCTTAATTGTCAACCTGATTTGACGGCGCCGAGATTTCCCGTCTTCTTCAAGGACGTGCGAGGAATTTTGACCATGCCTTGCACCGGTCTTCTTAAATAAAATTTCACTTTCTTTTCCCTCGTGTGAAATGGGATAGTGAATAAATATGATGAAAGTCTTCTGAAAAAAAAATTCAAATTATTTTTCACTCGTGTGAAGAGGGATAGTGAATGAATATGAAAAAGGTCTTCTAAAATAAAATTTCACTTTTTTTCACTCGTGTGAAAAGGGATAGTGAATAATCATGAAGAAGGTCTTATGAAAAAATTTCCCTTTTTTTCACTACTGTGAAAAGGGATAGTGAATAAATATGAAGGTCTTCTGAAAAAAATAAAATTTTTCACTCGTGTGAAAAAGGATAGTGAATAAAAATAAAGGTCTTCTGAAATAAAAAAAATTTTCACTCGTGTGAAAAGGGATAGTGAATAAATATGAAGGTTTTCTAAAAAATAATTAACAATTTTTTTTCACTCGTGTAAAAAGGGAATAGTGAATACTTATTGAAAAGGTCTTCTAAAATAAAATTTCACTTTTTTTATTCGTGTGAAAAGGTATAGTGAAAAAAATATGAAGAGCTTCTTCTAAATAAAATTTCGCATTTTTTCACTCGAGTTAAAGGGGATAGTGAATAGATATGAAGTTCTAAAAAGAAACCCACATTTTTTTTCACTCCTGCAAAAAGGGATACTGAAAAAATATGAAAAGGTTCTTCTGAAAAGAATTCTATTTTTTACTCGTTCTCAAAGGGACAGTGAAAAAATATTAAGAAAATGATGTATACTTTTGTGAAGAATTATTAATTTCATTTTAAGGTCCCATGAAAAACTGACAGCAATATTTACCCCGTATAAAATCAAGACGACTAAAGGTAGCCATCAATATGGTACACACACCCCCAGAGTTGGGGGGGGAGTACCTCTGTACCTCGTCGAGACCCTCCCCATATCAGATCTAAAGCGTTTCAGCCTGGGTATACAAGGAACCCCTTTGTTCCTTAACTGTCATCTTGCTCTTTCAGATGTTCCGTCTGCTATGACCTATGACCTGTGACCTGACACTCGAACAATATTCTATTTGAAAGTTTTCAATGTCTCTGGGTGTTTTCCAAAATGCTTTAGTAGCAAACTGGAGGAGGCCCTAGAATAGAAAGAATGCTAATTGAGCGATATCAAAACTAATAATACCAAGATTATTGTATTGAAAGCAGAATCTGTGTAACACCCTTTATAGAAATATAATACTCTATGTGGTCTATGTAATAATCTATATAATGTCCTTTAATCCATATGTTACCTATATAATACCCTTCAATGAATTTACAATCTATATAACACCCGTTCATCTACTTATAATCTATATAATACCCTATAATATATATACAGTATATAAATACTATATATAAATTTATATATATATATATATATATGTTAGATATATATATATATATTATATATATATATATATATATATATATATATATATATTGCAAATATAATGTTAAGGGTATTATTTATAAGTAGATGAACTTATATATATAGATTAAACACAATGAAGCATTATATATATATATATATATATATATATATATATATATATATATATATACATATACATATACATACATATATATATATATAATATATACATATATTCTATATAATACACTATATAGAAAATATAGAACATAATCTACATAATACCCTTTACAGAAAGCAGAGACAGTGAATGCACTCGACGTTTCTCGATCCTTTCCACAAAAATTAAGACGAAACTAAACACAGAAACGTAGTTAATTCATACCCCGCTGAATTTCCCATGCGGTTCCCAGTTTCACGACACGACACTAAAAGTGCATTTCGGGTGGATTTGCCCATTTCACCCTCCCCCCCTCCCTCCACCCCACCCACCAAGGTTACACATCACCTCCAACCTTCTCCAGGATCTCTCTCTCCCTTTCCTCCCTCTCTCTCTCTCTCTCTCTCTCTAAAAGAATAATGAAGACTGAGCACACTCACATATTCTCTCTCTCTCTCTCTCTCTCTCTAAAAGAATAAGGGAGCGAAAAAGATTCAAGTTCTTTAATTCAAACACCACATATGTACTTGATGAAGACTGAAAACTCTCTCTCTCAAAGAATAAAGGAGGAAGAAAATTCAAGCTCTTCAATTCAAACACTACATATGTACTTGATGAAGACTGAAAACTCTCTCTCTCTCTCTCTCTCTCTCTCTCTCTCTCTCTCTCAAAGAATAAAGGAGGAAGGAAATTCAAGCTCTTCAATTCAAACACTACATATGTACTTGATGAAGACTGAAAATTCTCTCTCTCTCTCTCTCTCTCTCTCTCTCTCTCTCTCTCTCTCTCTCTCTCTCTCTCTCTCTCTCTCTCAAAGAATAAAGGAGGAAAAAAATTCAAGCTCTTAATTTCAAACACTATATATGTACTTGATGAAGACTGAAAATTCTCTCTCTCTCTCTCTCTCTCTCTCTCTCTCACACACACACACACACACACACACAAAGAATAAGGCATGGGAAAAAGATTCAAGCTATTCGTTTCAAACACTACATACGAACTTGATGAAGACTGAACACTCTCTCTCTCTCTCTCTCTCTCTCTCTCTCACAAAGAATAACAAAAGAATAAGGAAGAAAAAGATTCAAGTTATTCATTTCAAACAATACATACGAACTAGATGAAGACTGAATTCCCTCCCCCGCCTTTCTCTCTCTCTCTCTCTCTCTCTCTCTCTCTCTCTCTCTCTCTCTCTCTCTCTCTCTCTGCGCTGCTGCTGTTGCTGCTAATATGACGTCGAGTGTCACGGAATACCAAGTAAGGCGACAGGGGTGATGGAAGTCCTGGGGATTTCAGCACTCGTTAATGAGGGTCCGCGGGGAACAGGGATACGTACCGTCCGTCCGCCACCCATTTCCAAGTAATGGTTTTCTGTGTGCTTGAATCTCTCCCCTCTCCCTTCTCCTTTGAGACAGACAGACAGACACAGGGGAGAGAGAGAGAGAGAGAGAGAGAGAGAGAGAGGAGAGAGAGAGAGAGAGAGAGAGAGATTTCAGTCTTGATCTAGTTCATATACAGTGTTTAAAATCAAGAGCTTGAATCCCGCCCCACCCCACCCCTTATTCTTTGAGAGAGAGAGAGAGAGAGAGAGAGAGAGAGAGAGAGAGAGAGAGAGAGAGAGAGAGAGAGAGAGAGTTCAGTCTTAATCTAGAATATGAAGAAATGAAGAGCTTGAATCCTGACAACACCCACCCCTTATTCTTTGAGAGAGAGAGAGAGAGAGAGAGAGAGAGAGAGAGAGAGAGAGAGAGAGAGAGAGTTCAGTCTTAATCTAGTTAATATGAAGCGTTTGAAATGAAGAGCTTGAATCCCGCCCTCCCACAACACCCACACCTTTGATTCTTTGTTCAGCAGTTTGAAATGAAGAGCTTGAATCTCGCCCTCATCCCACTCTCTTTATTTTTTATTTTATTTTATTTTATTTTATTTTTTTTTTTTTTTGAGAGAGAGAGAGAGAGAGAGAGAGAGAGAGAGAGAGAGAGAGAGAGAGAGAGAGAGAGAGAGTTCAATCTTCATCTAGTTCGCATGCAGTGTTTGAAATAGAGTTGAATCTCCCTCCTCCCACCTCTTAATCTAGTTCATAAGCAGCGTTTAAAATGAAGAGCTTGAATCCCCCTTCAAAAACATCCCACCTTCTTCTTTGACAGAGAGAGAGAGAGAGAGAGAGAGAGAGAGAGAGAGAGAGAGAGAGAGAGAGAGAGAGAGAGTCTTAATCTAGTTCATATGCAGCGTTTAAAATGAAGAGCTTGAATCCCCCCCCAAAAAACATCCCACCCTTTCTTCTTTGACAGAGAGAGAGAGAGAGAGAGAGAGAGAGAGAGTTCAATCATTCATTCAGTGTTTGAAATGAAGAAACTCTTCTTTGCCATGTAACTAAAGGGGACACATTAAAAATGGCCGCTTCCGAGCAGAAAAATCACCAAAATGAATAATGCGTGTGATAGTGGCCTCTAAAACCATAAGAAAAAGCAAACAACGAACAATTATTTTATAAAGTCACAAACGAAAAGATGGGTAGGTTAAGTTGTAACGTCAGCCCATTACAGTAGAAGTTACCCAAGGGAGCCACAACCTTAGTTTAAAGAGACGTGTGTGTTTCTACTGAAAAAAAAAAAAAATCTCCCTTCTATAGCTTTCCTTTGTACTGTGTTGACTTCTCAGGCCTCATTGTGACTCACAGCCTCACAGTCCAATTTTTTAATGTTTGTTGCTATATTCTAGGCATTGGTTTCTGGGATGCGGTTGCCACTGTACGGTGTAGTAGAAGTGATAACCTATAGCCTTCCTTCGATTAAAAGGCGGTCTTTGGCTTGTTTATGATGTTTGGCCTCGTTCCTTTTCTTCTTCGCCTTGAAACGGTTTACATATGAATACTGAGATTCCCGCCCCGCCGGCCTTCGAATAAAAGCTCAAAAAACAGATGCTTTAAAGCAACTATTGAAACTGAAACTATTAAAAACAAGTAAAAAATGCGTCGAAGTTTCTTCGGCGCAATCGACTTTTCTGTACAACCGCTGCAGCGTATAATCAAGGCGACCGAAAACAGATCTACCTTTCCGTGGTCTCGGTATAATGCTGTATGAGCCGCGGACCATGAAACTTTAACCACGGTCCGGTGGTGGCCTGGCCTATATCGTTGCCAGAAGCACGATTATGGCCAACTTTAAACTTGAATAAAATAAAGACTACTGAGTCTAGAGGGTTGCAATTTGGTACGTTTGATGATTGGAGGGTGGATGATCAACATACCAATTTGCAGCCCTCTAGCATCCGTAGTTTTTAAGATCTGAGGGCGGACAGAAAAAGGGCGGACAGAAAAAAGTGCGGTCGGACAGGCAAAGCCGGCACAATAGTTTTCTTTTACAGAAAACTAAAATATATTGCGCGCTATTAAACTAAAATTCAGCAACGAGCCTAAACAGATACAGGTTTTTCAGGTTTATAAAAACTTGAAAAGTAGAAAGCAAAAACTCCCAGCTGAGATTTTTTTGTTCATATATTTTTCACTCCCCACCCAAAATGAATTATTAATAATAACAATGGTAATATTTGTATGACCATGATGAATGATAATTTCCATTTTCATTATTTCATAATTATTACAACCGCCATAACACTGCAGTGATCCAATTATTGTAAGTTTGCAACGCTGACGCCATAAATATTTGTTTATTTTTTGGGGGTGTAATTCATTAATTTTTTTTTCTGCTTTACTCATGAGTTAAGTCTAATGTATCAATATCTAATGTTAATATTAGGAATAAAGCACTTTTTTAATGAGACAATATGAAACTGAACACCAGAGTAGTGATGAAAATTTTTATTGCTTAGCTTCCGGAAAAACTTTTTCCACCATCTTTTAACAAGAGTTAAAATAAATATAGATTACATATTTCTTTTAACTATAGTTTATTTTTAAGCTTTGTTAATAAAATAAAAAAGATTTTCCCCGAAAGCTATGCAATAAAGATGTTCGTATGTGTTCTGAAGTTCCTCTTCATATTGTCTTATTAAAAGAGGGGTTTAATCCTTGACATGAAATTAGAATAGAATAGAATATAGAATTTAGACTAAAGGCCAAGCCCTGGGACCTATGAGGTCATTCAGCGCTGGAAGGGAAATTGACTGTAAAGGGGTTTGAAAGGTGTAACAGGAGGAAAACCTCGCAGATGCACTGTGAATCAGTTGTAAGGAGAGGGTGGAAAGTAAGATGGAAGAGAATATGAACGGAGGTACAGTAATAGGAATGAAAGGGGTTGCAGCTAGGAGCCGACGGGACACTGCAAAGATCCTTTTAAGCAATGCCTACAGTACACCGCATGAGGTGCACTGTCGGCACTACCCCCTACGGGCCTTACATTGAATTAGTCCCCGTTTACCCGGAACACACAGCAGTCGCTCACAAATGAGGGTTTTAGTGGCAATTGAAAAAAAAAAAAAAAGTTTTGGTGGCAATTGTAAAAAAAACAGTTTTAGCGGCAATTGTAAAAAAAAAAAAAAGTTTTGGTGGCAATTGTAAAAAAACAGTTTTAGTGGCAATTGAAAAAAAAAAGTTTTGGTGGCAATTGTAAAAAACAGTTTTAGTTTTTTGGTGGCAATTGTAAAAAAAAAAAAAACTTTAGTGGCAATTGAAAAAAAAAAGTTTTGTTGGCAATTGTAAAAAAACCAGTTTTAGTGGCAATTGTAAAAAAAACAGTTTTAGTGGCAATTGTAAAAAAAAAAGTTTTGGTGGCAATTGTAAAAAAAAAAAGTTTTAGTGGCAATTGTAAAAAAAAAAAAAAAGGTTTTACTGACAATTGCAAAAGAAAAAATTTTGGTGGCAATCGTGAAAAAACCAAAGGTTTTAGTGGCAATTGTAAAAAAAAAAGTTTTGGTGGCAATTGTAAAAAAACAAAGTTTTAGTGGCAATTGTTAAAAAAAAACAAAGGTTTTAGTGAAAATTGTAAAAGAAAAAAATTTGGTGGCAATTGTGCAAAAACCAAAGGTTTTAGTGGCAATTGTAAAAGAAAAATTTTTTTGGTGGCAATTGTGAAAAAAAAAAAAACAAAAAATTAAAGGTTTTAGTGGCAATTGTAACAAAAAACGAACTTTTTAGTGGCAATTGTAGAAAAAAAACAAACTCAAAAATAACAGCTGAATTTCGTTCCGAAAAACGGGGGGGGAACAACTTTAGTACATTTGCATCTAAATGCAGGTAATTTTAGCCGCATTTTCATTTGATTATAACAGAAAAATATTTGCATTTATATCTAAATGCAGATGGGTATGATTTCATTTGCATTATAAGTTGGTCGTCGTGATTTTTTTCTACGCATTCCAAAGGCCGTTATTATTGAACATACTGCTCCTATGGGCTCTAAAAATTTTTTTTTGAAAGTTGAATAATTTTTTTCAGGAAGTTGATTTAAAAAAAATGAATTTTTGAATTCATTTGCATTATAAGCTGCTCGTTGGAATATTCCTCTACCCCCTCCCTTTCCATATTTCAAAGACTATTCTTTATTTCAAAGACTATTCTTACTCAACACTATGCCTATAGACAGATAAAACACTCCAGTTTTCTGTACAGCGTATAATCACGGCCACCGAAAATAGATCTATCGTCCGGTGGTCTCGGTATAATGCTGTATGAGCCGCGGCCCATGAATATTTAACCACGAACCGGTGGTGGCCTGTCCAATATCGCTGCCAGACGCACGATTGTGGCTATCTTTAACTTTAAATAAAATAAAAACTACCGAGGCTAGAGGGCTGCAATTTGGTATGTTTGTTGACCGGAGGGTGGACGATCAACATACCAATTTGCAGCCCTCTAGCCCCAGTAGTTTTTAAGATCTGAGGGCGGACAGAAAATGTGTGGACAGAAAAAAGTGGGGACGGACAGACAAAGCAGGCACAATAGTTTTCTTTTACAGAAAACTAAAAAAGGGGGGCAGTAAGTGTTATCTTGCGTTTATCAAATCGCATTTAAGGAAAAAATACATTCGTTGGCCATTGTTCATAAAAAACAAAATCATTATTGTCTTCTAATTAAGAAAAATAAACAAGATAATTGTTACTGTCTGATTCAGAAAAAGAATCTAGATAATTATTGGTCACTAATTCTGAAAATGAATCCAGATCATTTTTGGCCTCAAATTCTGAAAAAGAAACCAGATAATTATTGGCCTCAAATTCTGAAAGAGAAACCAGACAATTACTGGCCTTAAATTCTGAAAAAGAAACCAGATAATTACTGGCCTCAAATTCTGAAAAAGAAAACACATAATTATTGGCCTCAAATTCTGAAAAAAGAAACCAGATAATTATTGGCCTCAAATTCTGGAAAAGAAACCAGAGAATAATTGGCCTCAAATTCTGAAGGAGATACCAGATAATTTTTGGACTCAAATTCTGAAAAAGAAACCAGATAATTACTGGCCTCAAATTCTGAAAAAGAGACCAGATAATTAATGGCCTCAAATTCTGAAAAGGAAACCAGATAATTCTTGGTCTCAAATTCTGAAAAAGAAACCAGATAATTACTGGTTTCAAATTCTGATAGAGAAACCAGATAATTATTGGCCTCAAATTCTGAAAGACAAACCAGATAATTATTGGCCTCAAATTCTGAAAAAGAAACCAGATAATTATTGGCCTCAAATTCCGAAAAAGAAACCAGATAATTATTGGCCTCAAATTCTGAAAAAGAAACCAGATAATTATTGGTCACTAATTCTGAAAATGAAACCAGATAATTATTGGTCACTAAACAAAAAAGAAACCAGATAATTATTGGCCTCAAATTCTGAAAAAGAAACCAGATAATTATTGGTCATTAATTCTGAAAATGAAACCAGATAATTATGAAAAAAGAAAACAGGTTATTGGCACTAATTCTGAAAAAGAAGCCAGATAATTATTGGCCTTAAATTCTGAAAAAGAAACCCGATAATCATTGGCCTCAAACTCTGAAAAAGAAATCAGATAATTACTGGCCTTAAATTCTGAAAAAGAAACAAGATAATTATTGGTGTCTAATTCAGAAAGAGAAACTAGATAATTACTGGGTCACTAATTCTAATTAAAAGAGAAAAATAGATAATTACTGGCCTCAAATTCTGAAAAAGAAACCAGATAATTATTATTGTCTAATTCAGAAGAAACTAGATAATTACTGGCCTCAAATTCTGAAAAAGACACCAGATAATTATTGTTGTCTAATTCAGAAAGAGAGACTAGATGATTACTGACCTCAAATTCTGAAAAAGAAACCAGATAATCATTGGCCTCAAATTCTGGAAAAGAAACCAGATAACTATCGGCCTCAAATTCTGAAAAAGAAACCAGATAATTATCGGCCTCAAATTCTGAAAAAGAAACCAGATAATTATTGTCCTCAAATTCTGAAAAAGAAACCAGATAATTATTGGTGGCTAATTCTGAAAGAGAAACCAGATAATTGCTGGCCTCTAATTCTGAAAAATAAACAAGAAATTATTGTTGTCTAATTCACAAAGAGAAACTTAGATAATAATTGGCCTCTAATTCTGAAAAAGGAAAAAAAAAGAGATAATTATGGTCGTGTAGTCCAGAAAAAGAGAACAGGCAGTTATTGTCACGTAATTCAGACTAAGAAACAAGATAATTATCGTCCTCTAATCCAGATAAAGAATTGAAAATTAACGTCTGTCTCAGGAAACAAAAAAAAAAAAAAAAAACTCATAAACAGAAATAGAGCAGGAAAAAAGGTGGAGAGCATTTTCTCCACTCAAATTAATTTACACAGTTACTCTCTGCCTTGCCACGCCTCCTCCTCCTCCTCCTCCTCCTCTCCTCCTCCTCCTCCTCCTCCTCCTCCTCCTCCCTCCCTCCTCCTCCTCCTCCTTCCCTGGGCAACTCTGAGTAGATTCATTTTCATTTCATTCCGCCACACGCTGACAGACGACGAGGCCCGGTAATCCTCCTTAGGGGAGACCTGCAATCCTCCCGGGGGGAAAAGGATGGAGGAAGACGAGGAGGAACTGAGAAAGGGGCTTTACGACCATAGAGGATGAAGCCAAAAATCCTACGGGAGGATGGGGGAGGCTTAGCTGGAAATGACCTCAGCGGCCGACCAGACCTTAATGGAAACATACCTTAGGTAGAGGCAAAATGCGTAAATAGACACACACTTACACATACACACCTACACATACACACTTACACATACACGCTTACACATATATTCACACACACACACACGCACGCACGCGCACACGTGCATTAGTCCAGAGTAAGAATGCGAGTATCTTTGTATGCAGGTTCTTACGAATGAAAAGCTTCACACATCATCATACAATCTCAATTATATATATATTATATATATATAAAATATAATATATATATATATATATATATATATATATATATATATATATATATATATATATATATATGCATATGTATACATACATACACACACACTGTATATATATACTAGTATATATATATATATATATATATATATATATATATATATATATATATATATATATATATATATATATATATATATATATATATATATATATATATATATATATATATAAATATATAAATATATATATATATATATATATATATATATATATATATATATATTAAGGCCCAAATATCGTTTAACATCGCAACATCTTGGGAATAACTTACACCCTTACACCCAAGGGGAATCTTAATTGATATACCAGCGTCATAAATATTAGCAAGTCTTCAACAAAAAAAAAAAAATCTAACGAATACACTACAGCTTACGAACCAGTCATCCATCCCCGTCCAAATCGATGCACGTCAGGACCAGGACTGAAAAATGAAAAATGAAGAAAAGAAGTGAATTCAATTTCCATGAATTATAATTCGGATCCTTTCATCGGCGAGGCTTCGGAATCCGGCAATTATTCACCGTAATGATTTCCTTCCCCTTTGCCCTACGCGACAGATTAATTAAAGAGGTCATCCCGCACTTTCTTCCCCGGGGGCATTCATTGGGCATAATGCCCTCGATTAATCATGGCAACATGAAAGCGGCGACGACGAGCGCGCGTGTCCCCTTCCGGAGTATGAAATTCAAACGAGGTCGCCCGCCGCAACATAGGTCAGCTTACGCACGTAACGCCATGAGAGATTGCAGTTTAGGTCTTGACAGGTCTGGAGGAGGAGTTAATTTAGACCGGGCGGACAATGAGGTCATTTTGGGCTCTTGCGAGAGAGAGAGAGAGAGAGAGAGAGAGAGAGAAGAATGTTGCGAGGGGGTAGAGGGTGTTTGAAGTTTGCGGATATAACGTTGTTTTCGTAAGGCGTTACAGCATGAGAATTGTGGATACTTGAAATTATTCTGCATATTTTGGGATATCTGAAGTTATTCTGCATATTTTTGGGTACCTGAAGTTATTCTGCATATTTTGGGATACCTGAAGTTATTCTGCATATTTTTGGGTACCTGAAGTTATTCTGCATATTTTTGGGTACCTGAAGTTATTCTGCATATTTTTGGGTACCTGGGTTATTCTGCATATTTTTGAGGTTATTCGGCATATTTTTGGATACTTGAAGTTATTCTGCATATTTTGGGGTACTTGAAGTTATTCTGCATATTTGGGGACACTTAAAGTTATTCTGCATATTTTTGGATACTTAAAGTTTTTCTGCATATTTTTGTTACCTGAAGTTATTCTGCATGTTTTGGGATACTTGAAGTTATTCTGCATATTTTGGGATACTTAAAGTTATTCTGCATATTTTTGGATACTTGAAGTTATTCTGCATATTTTGGGATACTTGAAGATATTCTGCATATTTTGGGATACTTGAAGATACTCTGTATATTTTGGGATACTTGGAGTTATTCTGCATATTCTGAGATACTTGAAGTTATCCTGCATAGTTATTCTGGTGGCATATGGCACAGGAGAAAGTTATTCTGCAGCACTTTGAGGATACATTGAAGATATTCTGATATTTTGGGATACTGACTTATCATACATAATATTAGCTTTATGTAATGCTGTTAGGTAATCCCTATATGATGAAGGGAAACGTGTGTCCATATTCTATATATTTCTTTACTTAACAACGATTTTATGGGCAATAAACTCCGCATTGTGACTTGAAATGCGACAATTGTCAGTACTGGCCCCTGTTCATTATGTTGAAACTCACTTCACGAACATAATACATGACCCAAAAAACAAAAATAGATTTCATACGAAAACAAAATATAGTTCAAGAAATTAGACTAGTTAATGAAAAATTAACAATTTCGAAGTTTTCGGTTTATTAATTCTACTTGTAACCAAGAAATATCCTTTTTAAGTATCTATCAATTTTTTTGTCTATCTATCTATATATACACACATATATATATGTACATATACACAGATACAAAAACAAAAATAAGCCCTTTCTTGGCCGAAAACAAAATCATTCGTGGGCAAGTTCGATTCCCGCCGCCGGCTAATGAAGAATTAACAATTTCTGGTGATTTTCATTTCTATTAATTCTTCGGATTCTTGTAACCAGAAATAGGTCCCGTTGCTAAGTAACTAGTTGGTTCTTAGTAAAATAAGTGTATCCTTCGGGCCAGCCCTAGGAGAGCTGTTAATCAGCTCAGTGGTCTATAAAACTAAGCTATACTTACATACAAACATATTTATATATACATATATGTACACATATATATAACATAATTATGTATATATCTATACTCATCTACATAAATACATATCTAAAACCATTTTCAAACGTAAAAAAAATAGCCATCACGAAAGTGAACGGTCGCAACGGATAAAAAAAAAAACCTTGTAAAAAAAAAAGTATTGTCTTTGTAAAAGGTATTCTTAGGGATCGTAACGCTAATAAAGACTCGACTAAAATGGGTGTGAAAATATATTTTCATAAAACGTAAATGGATTCCATTAGGAGAGTGACCGCAGCTGAGTGGCCTACGAGCTGAAATATAGACCGCGCTAACGCTATAAAAGCAAAAAGCCTTTTTAAGTAAAGCCATGTCAGGTGCCTCGCAGAGGGAGTCAGGTACCTCGAAGAGGAAGTCAGTTGATCGAAGAGGGTCGAAGGGGGAGTCAGTTACCTTGAAGAGAGTCGGTTACCTCGGAGGGAGTCTGCTACCTCGAAGAGGGTCGAAGGGGGAGTCGGTTACCTCGAAGAGGGTCGAAGGGGGGAGTCTGTTACCTCGAAGAGGGTCGAGGGGGAAGTCGGTTACCTCGAAGAGGGTCGAAGGGGGAGTCAGGTACCTCGGAGGGAGTCGGTTACCTCGAAGAGGGTCGACGGGGGAGTCAGTTACCTTGAAGAGAGTCAGTTATCTCGAAGAGGGTCGAAAGGGGAGTCAGTTACCTCGAAGAAATCAGTTATCTCGGTAGGAGTCCGTTACCTCGAAGAGAGTCGGTTACCTCGAAGAGGGTCGAAGGGGGGTCAGTTAACTCGAAGTGTCAGTTACCTTGAAGAGAGTCGGTTACCTCGGAGGGAGAAGTTACCTCGAAGAGGCTAGAAGGGGGAGTCAGTTACCCCGAAGAGAATCGGTTACCACCAAGAGAGTTGGTTACCTCGAAGAGGATCGAAGGTTGAGTTAGTTGCCTCGATGAAAGGCAGTGACCTCGAAAAGTCAGATACCTCGAAGAGGCTAGAAGGGGGCGTCAGTTACCTCGAAGAGAATCGGTTACCACGAAGAGTTTGTTACCTCGAAGAGGTTCGAAGGTTGAGTTAGTTGCATCGATGAGTCAGTTACCTCGAGTCAGTTACCTCGAAGGGATCGGTTACCTCGAAGGGAGTTTATTATCTCGCAGAGAAGAGAGAGGGCCCAGATAAGCCCTCATTGAGATAAAAGACACTGGGGTGGTAATGTTAATGAGTGAGATGCTCGCAAGAGGAGAAAATGACAAGAGAGAGAGAGAGAGAGAGAGAGAGAGAGAGAGAGAGAGAGAGAGAGAGAGAGAGAGAGAGATAATCAAGTTAAATTTCCATGGGTCATGGGAGAATCACGTACAGGTACTCATACACACAAACTATAAGACTCCCCAATAATAAGTGCACACAATTTCAAATCATCAAGATGATGTTTAGGACACCGAACCTAAAAGCAATCAGTAGGGCCAAAGTAATTTATAGATTTGTTGAGATTAGTTCACTTTCTTTCTAGTCGAGTTTATGCAACTGTAATATAATATTCGCACAATTACTATACATGGATTATACTGAAAACAGATGAACAAAATATATAATTATAAATAAATAAATAAATAAATAAATAAGTATAATATATATATTTATAATATATATATATATATATATATATATATATATATATATATATATATATATATATATATATATATATATACAAATATCAAAATTTTAAAATTTCAAAGCTCAGCATCAAAAAAAAAAAAAAAAATTTATGGCTTCAAAAGGAACATACAACCGCCATCACACAGAACTGGTACTCTAAAAATAAAAATGGAAGCCTCCATTTGCATATACAGTACACAAACATATGAACACTATGTTTGTTCGAATGCATGTGTTCACAGATAAATACATACACATCCACACAAACACACGTACAAAAACTCGCACTCCACCAATCTCCCACACTAAAAGAGGAAAGAATAGAGAACTGGGATTACAAAATAATCGACGAGGAGAAATAAATTATTAAAAATGAACGTGGGGGAAAAAACAGAATGCAAAGTAAAAAAAAAAAAAAAAATCATTTATTCACGTACGAACTGTTTCGTCGGTGACCGAAAAGTGCAGTAGAGGCAGAGAGACCGGAAACTGCAAATTCGCCCTTTGTGGAGAGAGAGAGAGAGAGAGAGAGAGAGAGAGAGAGAGAGAGAGAGAGAGGTTTCCGTGAATGCCCAGAGCTCTTATCAAATCCTAATAATTTTCGGTTTATATCTGCAAAATATGGAGATACGAACAAGCATGCATGTATGCACGCACACGCACATACACGCTGGCAGCTCCACAGAGAGAGAGAGAGAGAGAGAGAGAGAGAGAGAGAGAGAGAGAGAGAGAGAAATACGCAGAAATACTACCAGTAAAATTATGGAAATTTTATATTTCCATTGCAGACAACCATTTTTGTTACGATATTACACACACACACACACACACACACATATATATATATATATATATATATATATATATATATATATATATATATATATATATATACTATATATATATATTTATATGCATATATAATAATATATATATTATACATACATATATAACATATTATACATATATATATATATATATATATATATATATATATATATATATATATATATATAATATATTTATAAATATATATAATATCTTTATAAATTTATATAAACTTCCTGGCTCCGTCATCAACTAACAATGCTATCGAGAAAGAAAACTTGGAAACCCGAACCAATAAATACAAAAACAACAACAACAACAACAAAACTAATAACCAAAGTACCAGTACCCACTTTTTAACTTCACCAAAAATAAATAAATAAATAAATAAAACACCTTCAAATCAAGACAAGAAGTTGTGAGTATTCCTACAAACGGATGCAACACACATGAAGAGATAATAGCGTTAATCCGTAATGCATTATATTTTTGTCATTGAGTGAATGAGGGAATACCTTTAATCATTCGGCTGCACAGGCTTTATTCACCATTCGAATTTGTTCCGTATTCGGATTTATTCCGTATGCGGATTTATTCCGCATTCGGATTTATTCCGTATTCGGATTTATTCTGTATCAGGATTTATTTCTTACTCTGATTTATTCCATATTAGGAATTATTCCGTATTCGGATTTATTCCGTATTCGGATTTATTTCGTATCAGGATTTATTCCTTACTCTGATTTATTCCATATCAGTAATTATTCCGTATTCGGATTTATTCCGTATTAGGATTTGTTCTATATCCGGATTTATTCTTTAATCTGATTTATTCCATATCAGTAATTATTCCATTTTGAAAATGTCACGCATTTATTTATAGAGGATTTATTCCGTTGCTATCAATTGGCCAGAGACCCATTTTGAAAATGTCACGCAGAAATTTATAGTGCAACGGTTTATTCTATCGACTAACTCAGAGACTGAGCTAGTTGGCGAGAGAGAGAGAGAGAGAGAGAGAGAGAGAGAGAGAGAGAGCAACGGATTTATTCAGAAAGCGATTAGAGCAACGGATTTATTCGGATTCGACCGACTGACCTAGGTTGACAATGTTACGCTGAAATTCATAATGTACGGTTGCCATATTGACACAGAGAGAGAGAGAGAGAGAGAGAGAGAGAGAGAGAGAGAGAGAGAGAGAGAGAGAGAGAGAATATTGAAAGTGATTAGAGCAACGGCGGCGGTTGTGAATTGTGAGCACCGACCCCGTAAAAGATGAGACAGTTTACGGAGGTTATAAGTTCGGATAAGAAACGACGACCGATCACGAAACACGGGCCAAGAAAAAGAGAGAGAGAAGAGAGAGAGGGAGAGAGAGAGAGAGAGAATTAGCAACAGCCATGGGAAAATGGTGGAAGGCAGAGAGAGAGTGAAAAATGGGTACTGGAGGACAAAGGAAGGAGACTAATTTACATATATGTACTGAACTTTATAAGGTACTCGTGAATATTTAACTGCCAGTTATTCGAGGTATCAAGGGACGCTGGATCTTTCATTTTACCTGAATTCACGTCAGAAACTTACTGTTAATGTATACTATTTATTGTTCATAAATCTTTATTTATATATATATATATATATATATATATATATATATATATATATATATATATATATATATATATATATATATATATATATATATATTAGCAACTAATGTTAATGAAGGCTATCTTCAGGAGATAGCCTGTTGTATAAAACGTGATGTGCGTCCATTAATTATGTTTTACTGGGTGTAACGAAGATAGACTGCATGTAATGAACCGAGAGAGAGAGTTTTAAATATAGAGAGTACCCTTGCATAACTGAGAGTTGTTTCTTTATTTTAAATATAATTGTACCCATACATAACTGGTATTTGTCATAATAATAATAATAATAATAATAATAATGCTAATAATAATAATAATAATAATAATAATAATAATAATAATAATATATATATATATATAATAATAATAATAATATATATATATATACTGTTTAGACGTCTTGTCAACTTTTCTTGAAGTTTAATTTATTCTGTGGATTAAAAGTTCAGAGATAAAATTCCTTGTCTAAATTCTAATGGCTTATTCTCGTAAAATAGAAATCTTGATGTTCACAGGTAAAACTCTGGTATCGTCCAATAACTGCTCTCTCTCTCTCTCTCTCTCTCTCTCTCTCTCTCTCTCTCTCTCTCTCTCTCGGTAGAGTTGTGGCCTTGCACTCGTTGGGCCGAGTTCGACTCTCCGGCCGGCTAATGAAGAGTTAGAGGAAATTTCTGGTGATGAAATTCATTTCTCGCTATAATGTCTTCGGATTCTCACTCTCTGTCTCCCGTTGCTAAGTAACCAAATTGGTTCTTAGCCACGTTAAATAAATTCCTTCTCTCTCCAGCCCTCTGTTAATCTTGGTCTGAAATTAAACTAACTATTTTTTTCTCTCTCTCTTGCTGAAACGTATGGAACTAAATTCCGAAGTAACTCTCTCTCTCTCTCTTGCTGAAAAGTATGCAACTAAATTCTCTCTCTCTCTCTCTCTCTCTCGCTGAAACGTAACTAAGTTTTTCTCTCTCTCTCTCTCTCTCTCTCTCTCTCTCTCTCTCTCTCTCTCTCAGTTAGTTTTCTCTCTCTCTCTCTCTCTCTCTCTCTCTCTCTCTTTTTCTCTCTAACATCCATCTCTCTCCTCTCTCTCTCAACCAGCTGTAGTTTTCTCTCTCTCTCTCTGAAAGGTTATGTAACTAAATTCTCTCTCTCTCTTTCTGAAACGTAACTAAATTCTCTCTCTCTCTCTCTCTCTCTCGCTGAAAACGCGCGACTAAATCTTACGTAAAATGTCTTTCTTTTCCCTACAAGTAACATCCATCTACAAACCTACTACATCAACCAGCTGTAGTTCCCTAATTTGAACTCCTACAGGTTTTTATTCCTTCCTCTGGGTAATATTCCAAGCCAGGGAGACGCACACAAACACTCATATATCTCCCTGTCTGGAGGCATCCTTAACTAATTCTCTCAACGTGCTTTTAGCTCTACTATAATTCATCCCTTATTTCGCGCAAAACAACGGAGGGTCTCTCGTTCGTTTTGTAGTTATATACGTTCCTCAGTTCTAGACAGACTATGCGGAGATATACTGTCAATATATATATATATATATATATATATATATATATATATATATATATATATATATATATATATATATATATATATATATATATATATATAATCCCCTACACACTATATATAATACTACATATAATTCCAGCCTATATATAATCTCTCTCTCTCTCTCTCTCTCTCTCTCTCTCTCTCTCTCTCTCTCTCTCTCTCTCTCTCTCTCTCTCTCTCTCTCAACAAATACAGAAACCTTAATAAAGCCTCTACCTAGACGGTACTGCAGAAAGAATCACGACCATCGTTGCCTGCCCAGTTAATCAAAAGCCCTATTTAAAATCACCCCCACCCCCACCCGCGTTTCCAAGACAGCAAATCTCCATCTAAGCATTTCAGTAAAGCCGCCCCCATTTTTTTCTCTGGCTACTGACAGCACACTAGGACAACTGAGCACCTCATCAAACCCATTCCCCCTTTTAGTTTTCTATAAAAGAAAACTACTGTGCCTGCTTTGTCTGTCCGTCCGCATTTTATTCTGTCAGCACTTTTTCTGTCCGCACTCAGATTTTAAAAAACTACTGAGGCTAGAGGGCTGCAAATTGGTATGTTGATCATCCACCCTCCATTCATCAAACATACCAAATTGGAACCCTCTAGACTAAGTATTTTTAAATTTTATTTAAGGTTAAAGTTAGCCATAATCGTGCTTCTGGCAACGATATAGGATAGGCCACCACCGGGCCGTGGTTAAAGTTTCATGGGCCGTGGGTCATGCAGCATTATACCGAGACCACCGAAAGATAAGTTCTATTTTCGGTGGCCTTGATTATACGCTGTAGCGGCTGTACTGAAAACTCGATTGCGCATTTTTTGCTTGTTTCTCTCCTGGCTACTGGGGAAGACGTTAACAATAAACCCCTTAAATGAAATGGTAACCTCAAGATTTCCCCTGAAATGTCTTAGAAGCCAGAGATCAGATAGGAATCAGTGAGGCGTCTCTCACATTATTTAGCGAACAAAGGGTAAAAGTATTGAAACATGGCACAAAAAAGTCACCTGACCTCAATCTCACACCAATGGGCCAATCAACATTTCAATCGAGATGGGTATCTTCCAGAAATGCGGTTGAAGTGTGATTGCTACCTGTCATGTTATCAGAGGGAGATAAAACGATGTAAAATTTCTATATGGATAAATAACCCATTGGAACGAACGTTTGTCTCAAAGGAAATGACAATAAGAATATTGGTCAGCATCTCCATTTCTATGAATATTAATTAATAGCAGCATGAACAGTTTTTGAACTTTGGTTGCCAATGCAATTCTTTAAAAAAAAAGTAAGAGAGCTTGCTCCGATGAAAATAAAAATAAGAATATTGGTCAGTATCTCCACTTCCAAGAACATTAATTAACAGCATTGGCGGTTTCTGAATATTGTTACCAATACAGTTATATAAAAAATTAACTGAACTTGCTCCACTGAAACATATTTAAGAATATTGGTCAGCATCTCCAATTCTAAAAATCTTAAATAACAGCATGAACAGTTTCGGAACTTTTGTTGCCAATACAGTTATAAAAAATTAAAAAAGAGCTCGCTCGGGTGAAATAATCTGATATGCAGTATGGGATGCGCACAAATTTATGAAATCCCTACATTCCCAGCACACGAGGCAAAAGGGAACCAGAAACGTTCCTAAAATAGGCTAAAAATAGGAAACACCTCAGTAAGAGGCTCAAGAAATGTTTCCATAAACGGTTAAGGGTAAAGAGCTTAGCACAGAAAAAAAAAGAAAAAAAACAAAAAAATAACACCAGTCTTGCGAACGTTAGCAGAACCTACTGTATACAAAGGCTCATGTAAGGAGGAAATATAAGGTTATTATAAAAGAAGCAACTGAGAAAATACTTCAACCAACAAACAAAATGACACTAACGACAAAGAAACAACTAAGAAAACAATGGCAAGAAACAACAATGATATTAACGAAACCTCGACCACAACAACCAACCGACCAACGGCAGGAAATCTTGTTGCAAGAGGACATGAGGCCGGAGGGCTTGCCCCCCCTCCTCCCCTCGAAGGACACTGCGGCCGGCCATTCCAGCGTGTAAAAGAGGATTTCCAGACGGTCCTTATCGTTCATATTCCGCCGCCCATGCCACCTCCAAATGGACAGCTTCGCCGGCCAAAAGGGGCTCTCGCCAGCACATGGTGGCCTGCCAAATGTGCCTGGCCCATTCTGACTCCTTGCTTGAGGGCGGATGAAGATTGTCACTGGAGTAAGATCGGTTCAGGGAATAGCTACTGCATCATTTGGGGATGACGATTATCACTAGAGTATGATCGGTTCAGGAGTAGCTGTTGCGTCATTTGGGGATGAAGATTGTCGCTGAAGTATGATCTGTTCGGGAGTAGCTATTGCGTCATTTGGTGATGAAGATTGTCACTGGCGTATTGACCGGTTCAGGAGTACCTACTGCGTCATTTGGGGATGAAGACTGTCACTGGAATATGATCGGTTCAGGAGCAGCTATTGAGTCACTTGGGGATGAAGATTGTCACTGGAGTATTGACCGGTTCAGGAGTACCTACTGCATCACTTGGGGATGAAGATTGTCACTGGCATATTAACCGGTTCAGGAGTACCTACTGCATCACTTGGGGATGAAGATTGTCACTGGCCTATTAACCGGTTCAGGAGTACCTGCTGCATCACTTGGGATGAAGATTGTCACTGGCGTATTAACCGGTTCAGGAGTACCTACTGCGTCACTTGGGGATGAAGATTGTCACTGGCGTATTAACCGGTTCAGGAGTACCTACTGCATCACTTGGGGATGAAGATTGTCACTGGCGTATTAACCGATTCAGGAGTACCTACTGCGTCACTTGGGGATGAAGATTGTCACTGGCGTATTAACCTGTTCAGGAGTACCTACTGCATCACTTGGGGATGAAGATTGTCACTGGCATATTAACCGGTTCAGGAGTACCTACTGCATCACTTGGGGATGAAGATTGTCACTGGCGTATTAACCGATTCAGGAGTACCTACTGCATCACTTGGGGATGAAGATTGTCACTGGCATATTAACCGGTTCAGGAGTACCTACTGCATCACTTGGGGATGAAGATTGTCACTGGCATATTAACCGGTTCAGGAGTACCTACTGCATCACTTGGGGATGAAGATTGTCACTGGCATATTAACCGGTTCAGGAGTACCTACTGCATCACTTAGGGGATGAAGATTGTCACTGGCATATTGACCGGTTCAGGAGTACCTGCTGCATCATTTGGGATGAAGATTGTCACTGGCGTATTAACCGGTTCAGGAGTACCTACTGCGTCACTTGGGGATGAAGACTGTCACTGGCGTATTAACCGGTTCAGGAATACCTACTGCGTCATTTGGGGATGAAGATTGTCACTGGCGTATTAACCGATTCAGGAGTACCTACTGCGTCACTTGGGGATGAAGATTGTCACTGGCGTATTAACCTGTTCAGGAGTACCTGCATCATTGGGGATGAAGATTGTCACTGGCATATTAACCGGTTCAGGAGTACCTACTGCATCATTTGGGGATGAAGATTGTCACTGGCGTATTAACCGATTCAGGAGTACCTACTGCATCACTTGGGGATGAAGATTGTCACTGGCCTATTAACCGGTTCAGGGTACCTACTGCATCACTTGGGGATGAAGATTGTCACTGGCGTACTAACCTGTTCAGGAGTACCTACTTCGTCATTTGGGGATGAAGATTGTCACTGGCGTATTAACCTGTTCAGGAGTACCTACTGCGTCATTTGGGGATGAAGATTGTCACTGGCGTATTGACCGGTTCAGGAGTACCTACTGCATCATTTGGTGATGAAGATTGTCAATGGCGTATTGACTGGTTCAGGAGTACCTACTGCATCATTTGGTGCTGAAGATTGTCAATGGCGTATTGACTGGTTCAGGAGTACCTACTGCGTCATTTGGGGATGAAGATTGTCACTGGCGTATTGACCGGTTCAGGAGTACCTACTGCGTCATTTGGGGATGAAGACTGTCACTGGCGTATTGACCGGTTCAGGAGTAGCTATTGCATCATTTGGTGATGAAGATTGTCACTGGCGTATTGACCGGTTCAGGAGCACCTACTGCGTCATTTGGTGATGAAGATTGTCACTGGCGTATTGACCGGTTCAGGAGTAGCTATTGCATCATTTGGTGATGAAGATTGTCACTGGCGTATTGACCGGTTCAGGAGTACCTACTGCGTCATTTGGGGATGAAGATTGTCACTGGCGTATGGACCGGTTCAAGCGTACCTACTGCTTCATTTGGAGATGATGACGATTGTCACTGGTGTACTGACCTGTTCAGGAGTAGCTACTGCGTCATCTGGGGGTTAAGATTGTCACTAGTGAATGACCTGTTCAGGAGTAGCTACTGCGTCATTTGGTGATGAAGATTGTCACTGCA
>NC_089791.1:28515887-28520887 GCF_040412425.1 Macrobrachium rosenbergii | reverse complement strand
CCCTCCCCCTTCCCCTTAAAAAAATCTCATTAGATCAAATTGCCTTTACCAGCGAATGGGAGGAATCGGGCGATAGCCCCCCTCCCCCGTCCTCCATCCGGTAGGCCCAAACAATCCCGCCCTTCCCCAACCTCCACCCCGCCCCCACCGCCACCCCCACCCCAACCCCGCGACTGGAGGCTCCAGAAGAAGACAATTGAAAGGAGATGAAATGCCAATGCAGTCAATCACCGAATGCCACATGAATCCCTTGTTACCTTGTCAATAGAAAATGAAGGCAAAATGGCTGCTCTTGCTGTTGCTGTTAATGTTGCTGTTGCTGTTCCTGCTGCTGCTGCTGCTGCTGCTGCTGCTTTGCTCCGCTGAATGATAAAACTCCCGAAGACACTTTTGCATTATGGATGATTTAAAGCCGACTGCCTATGGCTGGTCTCAGAGAGAGAGAGAGAGAGAGAGAGAGAAAGCTTTCCTATTCGCGTTATTTCTAGTTAAGGGCAGGTCTGTAGGCTAATTAAGCTTTACAACAGTTGAGAGAATCAGTAAAAACCTTCACAGACAAAATACTGACACAATTGCCTGCAGATCGCAAGAAATATATTCGCAAATAACGTTTAATATGAGTTATTTATTAGGAACATACTTGAAAAAAAAAATTGCCAAATCAGTCTACCATAAGACTACCATTAAGGCAGTAAATAAATTAAAGACAATACTGATTCACATTTTGCAAACGTAAGACCAAGTCTTCCCCAGCAGGTAAAATACCTGTAATCATTTGCCGAATGAAAAATGTGATTTGTACTTTAATTTAACAATAACTATTATAATAACAAATACTAAGCCACTCGTAAGAGTAAATGTGTGGACTGAGAAACATTTTAAGTGAAAATTAATAGTTGCTTGTCTTTACGAACGCTTAAAAAACACACATATATACAGTATATAGTATATATATATATATATATATATATATATATATATATATATATATATATATATATATATATATATATATATATATATATTTTTTTTTTTTTTTTTTTTTAAGTGAAAAAGTGCCGAGATGATTATATATATGTATAAATATTTATATTTATATATATATATATATATATATATATATATATATATATATATATATATATATATATATATATATAGTGTGATTTTTAATGACCACAATCCCCTCCGAACTTCTAGATTTCTTCAAACTTGCAAACGCTTGTAACTACTAAGCCTAGATCCAAATGGGTAAAGAAATGAAGATAATCTAATGCCCGGCAGAGAATCGATCTCAGGTCCGGGGTACCAGAACGAGGTAAAGCTAATTACCTGGCCACGAAGCATGGTATGAGCCTGTTATCGCTCATATGTTCTTATGTATGTCGAATTCACATACATTTAAAAGAGCTGGAATACACACACTTTCACCATCATAGCCAAGTATTTTTAGGCCTGAAATAGATATTTAGAATCTGCTGAAGCATAAAAAACATAAACAAATAATCCCTCCATTTGAAAGCATCCGCTGTTATTTGCACACATTTCATTTCCTAACTAGCCTATATGGACAAAATACGCGGGGCACCGTTCAGGAAATAAATAAATAAATAAATAAATGGCAGATATCGGAAAGGTCAAGTGTACTGACGTTATATGTATATAAAATAAATAGTTGTTATTCAAAAGGCATATATATATATATATATATATATATATATATATATATATATATATATATATATATATATATATAACAATACATACAATACACTGATTGCATAATATATATATATATATATATATATATATATATATATATATATATATATATATATATATATATATATATATATATATATATATATATATAATAGTTATCAAAAGGTCAAGTGTATTGCATGTATATAATAATAATAATAATAATAATAATAATAATAATAATAATAATAATAATAATAATAAATGAAGTTACCTAAAGGTCAGGTGTATTGTAATAATAATAATAATAATAATAATAATAATAATAATAATAATAATAATAATAATAAATAGAAGTTACCTAAAGGTCAGTGTATTGGATGTACTGTGTTTATATATATATATATATATATATATATATATATATATATATATATATATATATATATATATATATATATATATATATATATATTTTATAAACAGTCTCTAATAGCGTGAACACCTCCTACCTGAACAGGTAACGACCAAATTACTTTAATCTGCTCCACAGCGCGAATTTTCCATGAGCCGGGTCGTGTTCAACAGCGCACGGGGACGGGAGGCGTCCCGTTATCTGTCCTTATTTCATTAACGATGAGCCTTCGTCGATATCAAAAGGTCTCTCTTCCGAAGCGTTTTAGCAGAGGCGGGACGTGCGCGGATCTTTGTGTTCTAGGTATGTGCAAGCATATTCTGCGTTCAAAAAGAACGCACTATGTTTGGTTTCAGTTATAGGATTTTCTGTTACATCAGTTATTGGATTTTCTGTTACACGGGAAAGAAAGAGCCAAATTGTGAGTGATTTTTTTTCTTTCCCCGCGTTCAGTAAAGAACATTGTTCCGCTTTCAAGAAAGAACACTTCTGCGTTCAAGAAAGAAAACTTCCGCGTTCAAGAAAGAACAATTCCGCGTTCAGGAAAAAACACTTCTGCGTTCGGCATTGAACAATTCAGCGTTCAAGAGAGAACACTTGCCGTTCAAGAATGAACACTTCTGCGTTCAAGAAAGAACAATTCAGCGTTCAGGAAAGAACACTTCTGCGTTCGGTATAGACCAATTCAGCGTTCAAGAAAGAACACTTACCGTTCAATAAAGAACAATATCGCTTTCAAGAAAGAAAACTTTGCGTTCAAAAATGAACACTTCTGCGTTCAAAAAAGAAAGCAGCGTTCAGCATGAGATTGAGGTTTTTCTGTTACAAGAAAAAGAAGTAAAAAGATAATTTATTTTTTTCAGTCTCCCTCTCCCAGTTTGAGTTATAGGACTTCTTTTGTTACGAGGAAATAAGACGTAAAACTGGTTGATTTTCTCAATCTCTCTCTCCCGCGTTCAAGAAAGAACACGTCTGCTTGAGAAAAAACGCGCATTGCTCAGTTTGAGTTACGGGATTAATTTTTCTTAATCCCTCTCTCCCAGCTTCCAAGAGAGAACACTCCTGCGTTCACAAGAGAACGCAAAATGCTCAGTTTGAGTTATAGGATTTTCCTATTGCGAGAGAATGGAAAAGATGAGGGAGGTTAATTTTTCTCAATCTCCTTCTTCCTACGTTCAACGAAGAACGCACGCTATTCAGTTTGAGTCACAGGATTTTTCTAATACGAGAATAGGAAAAAGTAAAAGGGTGATTAATTTTTCTCAATCTCCCGGTTCCCCATTTCTGGTCATCAGAGACCTGGAATGAAACGTCAGTAATCCATAACGACCTTTTAAGTAGAATTACGTAACTAAGATGATTAGGAAACAGTATTTTAAAAGCGTTTTGTCCGTAGATATTACTGAACCTCATCATACGTAATTATATAACTGGGAAAGTAAAAACTACTAGTTTAATTGAAAGTACTAACTGTGAATGGATCACATTAACCACTAGGAAAAGTCGCCATCCCTCTGACCTTGAGCATGATAAATAAATACCACAATTTCAGTATAAACTGGAAAAACCGGCAATTAAAAAACGGGCCACATTAACCTGTATTCACGGTGGTCGGGTCGGTAACGTGACCTCGTTCTGATGCTCTGGATGCGGGATCGAATACCGCTACGGACGTCAGAATTTCTTCATAGTTTTGCATTTGGATCTCACAGGCTTTGTAGTAATATATATATATATATATATATATATATATATATATATATATATATATATATGTATATGTATACACACAAACAATGACCAGGCACAAACACTATCCACACTTTTCCACGAAAGAGAAGAGGAAGATGGAGAGAGGAAAGATTTTATGTTGCCAAATCTAGTATTCACATCCGTTAGTTCAATGTTTTCCGGCGCTGTACGATATACCATGTTCTCGCTTCCCTTGCCATGTACAGAATATTAAATAAAAATATATTTTGTAATAAAAAATGCAGATACAAAACACCCCTCTCCTTCCTCCTACCCAATAAAGCAATGGGCCGTGTACACAGACAGCCATGAAAGCATGACAGACTTTCAGGAGGTCAAACAGACTTTCAGGAGGCCAAACAGACTTTCGGAAGGTCAAACAAACTTTCAGAAGGTCAAATAGACTCTCAGAAAGTTAATAAGACTTTCAGAAAGTCAAAAAGATTTTCAGGAGGTCAAACAGACTTTCAGGAAGTCAAAAAGACTTTCAGAAGGTCAAAAAGATTTTCAGGTCAAACAGACCTTCAGGAAGTCAAAAAGACTTTCAGAAGGCCAAAAAGATTTTCAGGAGGTCAAACAGACTTTCAGGAAGTCAAAAAGACTTTCAGAAGGTCAAAAAGACTTTCAGAAGGTCGAAAAGATTTTCAGGAGGTCAAACAGACTTTCAGGAAGTCAAAAAGACTTTCAGAAGGTCAAATAGACTCTCAGACAGTTAATAAGACTTTCAGAAGGTCAAAAAGATTTTCAGGAGGTCAAACTGACTTTCAGGAAGTCAAAAAGACTTTCAGAAGGTCAAAAAGATTTTCAGGTCAAAAAGACTTGCAGAAAGTAAAACAAATTTTTAAAAGGTCAAACAAACTTTCAGAAAGTCCAGCCGAATTTCAGAAGGTCAAGCAGACTTTCAGAAGGTCAAACAGAATTTCAGAAGTTCAAACACACTTTCAGAAAGTCAAACAGACTTGCAGAAGGCCGAACAGGATTTCAAGTCAAATAGACTTTCAGAAAGTCAAACAGAATTCCAGAAGGTCAAACAGACTTTCCGAATGCCAAACAGATTTTCAGAAGGTCAAACACACTTTCAGAAAGTCAAACAGGCTTGCTGAAGGCCTAACAGACTTTCAAATCAAACAGA
>NC_089791.1:28503387-28510887 GCF_040412425.1 Macrobrachium rosenbergii | reverse complement strand
GGCCTGTCATATATCGTTACTAGAAACATGATCATGGCTATCTTTAACCTTAAATAAAATAAAAACTATTGAGGCTACAGGGCAGCAATTTGTTATGTTCGATGATTGGATGGTGGATGATCAACATACCAATTTGCAGCCCTCTAGCCTCACTAGCTTTTTAAGATCTGAGGGTTGACAGAAAAAGTGCGGACGGACAGACAAAGCCGGCACAATAGTTTTCTTGTACAGAAAACTAAAATAGAGGGTGAAACGATAGGTGAAAAGATGGTGCAAAAGAAACGAATTACAAGAAAAGGGCGAAAAAAATTAAGGGTCAAGGAGAAATAAGGAAGCTTAAAAATAAGAAAACTGATGGAAGAAAAGGCTCACTGCGAAGGGGGGAAGATAAGAAACGAAAATTGCGAAAAGGGGAATAAAGAAATCGGCAAAAAAAGAAAAGGAAACGGTTGAGAGGGAATAAGGAAGATAAAACAGAAGAAAAGGAGAAAGAAACAAAAGCGAATAAGGAGGAACCGAGAGGAAATAAAGAGAGAAAGAAGAGAACGCTTAAAAGCGATAAGATTCTAATAAGATTCAAATCCAACAGGTGGCACATAACAGCAGCAGCAGCAACGACGAGGACGATGAGAGAGAGAGAGAGAGAGAGAGAGAGAGAGAGAGAGAGAGAGAGAGAGAGAACATAAAAAATGAGATAATGTAGGGGAGAGAGAAACAGAGAACATAGAAAAGACAGTGAAGGGAGGAACTGAAGAAGAAGAAGAAGAGAGAGAGAGAGAGAGAGAGAGAGAGAGAGAGAGATAAAATTAGAAAATGTAGGGGAGAGAGACAAAGAGAGAACACAAAAGGAGATAGTGAAGGGAGGAACTGAAGAAGAAGAAGAAGAAGAAGATGAAAAGAAGAAGAAGAGAGAGAGAAGATAAAGAAAAAAAAAAGAGATAATGTAGGGGAGAGAGAAAAGACACATCATAGAAGGAGACAGTGAAGGAAGGAACTGAAGAGAGAAGAGAGAGAGAGAGAGAGAGAGAGAGAGAGAGAGAGAGAGAGAGAGAGCAATGAGACAATGTAGGAAGAGAGAGAGAGAGATAGGGAAGAGAGAACATAGAAGAAGATAGTGAAGGAGGAACTGAAGAACAAAGAAGAAGAAGAAGAAAAGAGAAGAGAGAGAGAGAAGAGAGAGAAAGAGAGAGAGAGAAGAGAGAGAGAGAGAGAGAGAGAACACAGAAATGAAAAAATGTAAGGAGAGAGAGAGAAAGAGAGAACACAGAAGGAGATAGTGAAGGGAGGAACTGAAGAAGAAAAAGAAGAAGAAGGGAGAGAGAGAAGAGAGAGAGACAACAGAGAAGAAAGAGAGCTAGTGATTAAGAAAAAGAAAAGTAGAAAAAATGATATTTGAAGAGAGAAGAGAAGAGAGAGAGAGAGAGAGAGAGAGAGAGAGAGAGAGACTTTAATAGCCAGCGAATAACCCGACTTCCCTTTTCGTACGGATAGAGATGTAAAACGCGATAACAGATGAAGAGGAGGAAATTGCTCTCGAACGGGAACCATAAACGCAAAGACGGTTCCCCCAGAGAAATGGTTCCCCTCAGAAGCGGTTCCTACTGAGAAAAGGTTCCCCTCAGAAGCGGTTCCTACTGAGAAACGGTTCCTACTGAGAAACGGTTACTACTGAGAAACGATTCCCACCAGAGAAAAAGTTCCCCCTAAGAAACGGTCCCCCCGAGAAATGGCTTCCCTCAGAAGCGGTTTCTACTAAGAAGCAGTTCCCCTCAGAAGCGGTTCCTACTAAGAAGCAGTTCCCCAGAGAAGCGGTTCCTACTGAAAAACGGTTCCCCTGAGAAACGGTTCCCCCTGAGAAACGGTTCTCCTTGAGAATTTGATCCCCAGAGAAACGGTTCCCAAGGTTCCCCTCCAAAACGGTTCCCCCTGAGAAACGGTTCCCCCTTGAGAAACGGTCCCCCCTTCTCGAGAATCGTTTGGCGCAAACGGTTCGAAGCCGAGAGTGGAAGGAGGAATGGACTGGAAATTAACAAGGCAAAATAAGCGTGAAACTAAACAGGATGATGAAACGCGAAAGGTTACTTAAGAGCATTATAAAGTTAAGGAAGGCGATGGGAGGAGAGGAAGTGAAAACTAAATATACAAAATGATATAAAATTCAGAAAAAATTATCCAGATTCGCCAATTACTGACAAGTAAAACCACCCAAACCTTACGTTAACAGAAAACCACGTGACTAGCGAGAGTTCAGAGACCGCAAACCTCCACCAAGGTGAAAAACTCAAAACACAAATCCCAAATAGGTCCCTTCGGCCCGTTAGTTACATTCCTAGCTCTCCCAAAATTTAATGGATTGTTGCCAGTCATGGGGCCAGACTTTAACAAAATTCTTGTATTCAAATTTTTAATTAATCATTTTAATAACACACACAGGCAAACCGAGTTGGCCGCACTAAAGATAATGAACCTTTCAACTTCTTAAAGTACAAACATCGAAAACTAATTTCAGCAAATACTTCCCCAAATTCAAAAATACTTTCATGGGGCTTGGAGATAAAGAAACTTTATAGCAGAGACACTATGCAAAATATTACCCACAATGCCCTCTTAACTTTCCGAATTCTTCAAACCTTCTGGATACGCTTGCTACTACTCTAGACTTCAGAATTAACTTCATATTTCTTGCATATGGATCGAAAGCTTTGAGGTGACAAGCGTGTCGAGAAAGTGCGGAGAATTTGAGAGGAGGACATTGTGGCTGTTACAGTTACACACACACACACACAGACACATATATAATATAATATATATAATATATATTTATATATATAATATATAAATATATGTGTGTATATATATAATATATATATATATATATATATATATATATATATATATATATATATATATATATATATATATATATATATATATATATATGCTATATATATATATATATAGGCTATACAGCGACTTCTGCCTCTGCCCAACACATCCGTAACCACTATATTCGAGGAATCCTTCGGGAGAAGCTAAAAGCACTCGAGAATCCTACACCGCTTCGCTACCTTACAAAGCTACTTCCCGGAGAGATTACAAGAAGCGAAAAAAAAACCTGAAAGCCTAGGGGAAAAAAAAACAGGAGAGAGAGAGAGAGAGAGAGAGAGAGAGAGAGAGAGAGAGAGAAATAAGCCAAGCCCTCTTTTTTTTCACCCCAAGCTTCAAAAAGAAACACTTCAACCGGCTCTCTGCAGACACGTGTATCCTCGTCGTTCCTTTTCAGGTATGAAAGAAGAATCTTCTAAGGAGGAAAAAAAAAAAAACACCCAGGTAGGCCTATTTGTGCTGGCGGCCTACGCTGGAATGGAATGGAATGGAAGAGGGAGGCTGAGAGGGAGATGAAGATGGGTTTTTGATGCCTGGTTCTCGGTTCTTCAAGCTTTGTAACATCACACTCGTCACTTTTTATATTTCCTTATTATTTTTCATTTCTGGTTCCCCCTTCCCTTTCATCTTTGCGGCATTTATTCATTTACTGATTTATTTATTTAAGAAATCACCCCTACTGAAATCTGGATTTGGAAATTTCATAATATATGTCCAGAAAGACTATGTGATGAATGATTTAATCACAGGGAGGTGAGGAATACCTCGTCGACGTCATTCTGGTTTAAATTATATATGATATGATGGTTAGACATATTCACAGTGTGTTGATCACTCGTGTTAATAATTTTCTTCTCTCCGATCCCCAACAGTCGAACAATAACCAGATACAGAATTCAATGTCTACATTAACGGAGGCACATAAAATAAGTTGATTTATATCTGAATAGGCTTCTCCCGGAGCAAGAGCCCGTGCTGGCATAAAGCCAACTCAATTTGCAACAAAAACCACCATGAACACAGGTCTACTCAGTTGTGAGTCGTGAGAGAGAGAGAGAGAGAGAGAGAGAGAGAGAGAGAGAGAGAGAGAGAGAGAACTCTTCAGAGAGATTTTTCTAGAGGGAGGTTTTCGATCTTCAATCCATCCCATTTTCTGTGCCATAAGGTTTCAACTCTTCAAAACCATAGGATTTCAACCCTTCAAAGTCCATCCCATTTTCAAATTTGAACTCATCACATTTTCTATTCCATAAGATTTCAACCATCCCATTTTGTGCCATAAGATTTCAAACCATAAGATTTCAACCCTTCAAAGCCATCCCATTTTCTGCCAACTACAGAAAGCCATTCCATTTTCTATTCCATAAGATTTCAACTCTTCAAAGCCATCCCATTTTCTGTGCCATAAGATTTCAACTCTTGAAAGCCATCCCATTTTCTATTCCATAAGATTTCAACCCTTGAAAGCCATCCCATTCTTTATGCCATAAGATTTCAACTTTTGAAAGCCATCCCATTTTCTATTCCATAAGATTTCAACTCTTCACAGCCATCCCATCCATTTTCTGTGCCATAGGATTTCAACTCCTGAAAGCCATCCCATTTTCTATTCCACAGGATTTCAACTCTTCAAAGCCATCTCATTTTCTATTCCATAAGATTTCAACTGTTCAAAGCCATCCCATTTCTATTCTTTATCAACTCTTCAAAAATCTCATTTTCAACCATTTTTGAAAGCCATCCCATTTTCTATTCCATAAGATATCAACTCTTCAAAGCCATCCCATTTTCTATTTCATAAGACTTCAACTCTTCAAAGCCATCCCATTTTCTATGCCATAATTTACATGAGGGGATAACTCACTCAATGCCTCTCCCGGCCTCGGGGCGGCATTCACACGGATAATTCTAAAAGGTCGCTTCGATGAGCCTCAAAAGGGTATCGCTCCGCTGAAGAGGAGAGCAGCATGGATGACTTCCACGAAAAACGAAATTAGCTCCCGGGGAAATAACTCAACAAGGCCCATTCATACGCGGATACGTTCGCATCGAAAATGTTTGCATTGGCGAATGGGGTAAGACTTTCAGTATAAATTTTATGTATGTGTATATATTATATATATATATATGTATATATAAATAAATAAATAAACAAATAAATAATTAAATAAATACATACATATATATGTATATATAATGTATATATAAATATATATATGTATATATAATGTATATATAAATATATATATGTGTGTATATATAATACACACATATAATATATATATAAATAAATAAATATATATATATATATATATATACATATATGTATATATATATATATATAAAATGCGTAGTGAAAATACTTTTTACAGTTTACCTGAATAATTTACTAGATATTTACATAGACAGTGGTCTCCGCATAAGCCGCTGCACCATTAATTAATTTGATGTCACTTTTCTAAGATTATTCTTTTCTGTGAAGTGTCGTCAAAAACAACATGATTCCATATTTTCTAAGCCATTTCATATGATTCTTTTTTATGAAATATCGAGTCTGCTAAGTAACATGATTCCATATTTTCGCATTTCAACATTCTTTTTTTATGAAATATCGCAGTCAAAACAACATGATTCCATATTTTCTAAGCCATTTCATATGCCTTTCTTTTTTATGAAATATCTCAGTCTGCTTAACATGATTCCATATTTTCTAAGCATTTCATATGCCTATTCTTTTTATGAAATATCGTCAGTCTGCTTAGTAACATGATTCCATATTTTCTAAGCCATTTCATATGCCTATTCTTTTTTATGAAATATCGTCAGTCTGCTAAGCAACATGATTCCATATTTTCTAAGCCATTTCATATGCCTATTCTTTTTTATGAAATATCGTCAGTCTGCTAAGTAACATGATTCCATATTTTCTAAGCCATTTCATATGCCTAATCTTTTTATCGAAATGATTCCATATTTTCTAAGTTTCATATGTATTCTTTTTATGAAATATCGTCAGTCTGCTAAGCAACATGATTCCATATTTTCTAAGCCATTTCATATGCCTATTCTTTTTATGAAATATTCAGTCTGCTAAGCAACATGATTCCATATTTTCTAAAGCCATTTCATATGCCTAATCTTTTTATGAAATATCGTCAGTCTGCTAAGTAACATTCCATATTTTCTGCCATTTCCATATTTATCGTCAGTCTGCTAAGCAACATTTCCATATTTCCTAAGCCATTTCATATGCCTATTCTTTTTTTTATCGTCAAATGTTGTAACATGATTCCATATTTTCTAAGCCACTTCATATGCCTATTCTTTTCTATGAAATGTCGTCAGTCTGCTAAATAGCAATGCTCCATATTTTCCAAGCCACTTCATAGGCCTAGGCCTTTTATCAAATGAGAAATAGGAACATTTTTCAAGTGGCCTTCAATGGATTTTCAAGTGGAAGGATGCGAAATAGAACTGGTTTAACCACTAGGTAACCGATGAAGCCGCCTTTTCTGTGAGGGAAGGCTATAGACATGTTAGTCGAATCATAAGGAGGGAGGGAATTGCACCATCTAGGGAAATTACGGGATATCTCACACCACATACAACGGAAGATGTGGTGGTCATGTGGATCAACAGGACAGGAGCCAAAGTAGTACCTGTGCAAAAGAGCGCTAATTTGGTACACTGCTAGAAAGTCACTGGGGGCTATTGATGGGATTAGGGTACACTTGTTAAGTCTTATCCAGAGAGATAACTATTGAATCAAAATACAGCACTATGGAATTAATCTTCTAAATGTGATAAAAACGATGTCAAAATAACTCGTTTTCGTACTTGAGAGGCCAAAGAGATTTTATCAAGCTGAAACACAATTATTATTATTTATTATTAATTATTACTTTTTCATTATATGAAACCTAATCACATGGAACGAGTCCACGGGGCCACTGACTTGAAATTCAAGCTTCCAAAGAATGTTGGTTTCAACCTCACACTGCAGACCCCACACTGTACAGCGTATAATCAAGGCCACCGAAAATACATCTATCTTTCGGTGGTCTCTGTATAATGCTGTATGAGCCGCGGCCCATGAAACTTTAACCACGGACCGGTGGTGGCCTGTCTATATCTGTGCCTGACGCACGATTATCGCTAACTTTAACCTTAAATAAAATAAAAACTACTTAGGCTAGATAGCTTCAATTTCGTATGCTTGATGACTGGACGGTGGATGATTAATATACCAATTTGCAGCCCTCTAGCCTCTGTAGTTTTTAAGATCTCAGGGGACAGAAAAAGTGCGGACAGAATAAAGTGCGGACGGACAGACAAAGCCGGCACGATAGTTTTCCTTTACAGAAAACTAAAAATAGCACGTAAGGAGAATGCAAAATAATGTTCCTTGCAGAAAAAAATTCCGAAAGAATTACAAAATCAAGTTACAAAAGCTTATTACGTAAATTACAGAGATATTTTCGATATCCATTGGATGTTTTTAATTAAAACCAGTTTCACAAAGACTTTTCAAAAGTAGCATAGAAATGGAACATGTGAATTTGACGACCCTACCCCGAAATTCAATTAGAGGCGGTTACATTTTTCTTAATTTCC
>NC_089791.1:28468387-28500887 GCF_040412425.1 Macrobrachium rosenbergii | reverse complement strand
GAATTTACTGCAAGTTCATTAACACGAAAGAAATGAAGCTACATAATGTTGTGGGGTAAATATATTCGTTTATACACACACATATATATATATATATATGTATATATATATATATATATATATATATAAATATGGCAGTTGAGTTTTCTCTCTCTCTCTCTCTCTCTCTCTCTCTCTCTCTCTCTCTCTCTCTGGAGATACCCTGATTAGGCAAACGGATTAATACTGAAAATGAATAAATAAATAAATATTATGAATATAAAATATATATATATATATATATATATATATATATATATATATAAACACATACGTATATCGCACTATAACTTGAATACATCAATACTGCTTATATGCAGAACAGATACATATAGGAGAAAAACTGCAAATCAGAGCAGCATCCCCACTAAAACAAACGGTTGCTAGCTGAAATATTAATAAGAATCAAAACAATCAAGAAAAAACAAATAATTATGTACTATAACATATAAGAAAACCAACTCAACAAATCTTTAAAAATAACAAAGATATGAAGAACGGAGATCAATGGAACTTAATTCATTTTTTTTCCGAAACAGGTCAAAAGACGTTGATGCAAATGCATTACTTACACTTCCTGCTTCTGTTCCTCCCCAAAAATGGCGATTCTGTGCATTAACTCAGTCATGAAAAAGTGCTCTTTCACTTCGAAAAAAAACTTGAACAAACATGGAGGAAATACCTGGAGCGTTTTATATTTACGCAAACGAACAAGCTGATTAAAGTATTAATGTCTTGCAATGCAAGATCCATCAGAATATATTAAATCTGCATAAAAATGGAAGGGCATGATGGAAATAATTGAAGCGTGAGAATACTTACTTGCCCTGCTTGACCAAACTAAAATGTTCCGTATGAATTAACTTCCACACCAGAATGCTGAACCACACACACACACCACACACACAGTAACATATGCCCATATATTACGCACATACTGTACACACATACATACACATACACACACATATATATACTATATATATATATATATATATATATATATATATATATATATATATATATATATATATATTATACATACATGCATATACATATATATATATACATATATATATTATATGTATGTGTATATATATATATATATATATATATATATATATATATATATATATATATATATACATACATACATAAACTCGACATCTGCAACAGAAACGATTCCCTAGGACTTATATAACCAGTCATCACAACGTCCCCTGCGCGTCTCGTCAAACTACCAAAGATCTCCAGGGGTAATTATGAAATGCAATAGTTAGATTACCATCTCATTAATGAAAAGACAATTTCTAACTCATTACCAAAAGTTACGCCACATTTTCTTAATGAGATTTGGCTTTTGGGACATCTTCCGTTCCACCAGTATAGCTCGGTCTTCCTCTCTCCGTAAAAGATGTGTACGCTTTGGGTTCGTCCATGAAAATGTCATTAACACGCGGCAACTTATCACGTCCATGTCGCAAACAGGTTGACAGCAAGTCAAGGACCTTGGGTGCTGTTGCAAACAAGTTGACAACAAGTTAATGATTTTAGGTGGTGTCACAAACAAGTTGACAACAAACCACTGACCGCAGGTGTTGTTGCAAATTGACAACAGGCCAACAACCGTACGTGTTGTCACAAACAGGTTGACAACAAGTCAATGACTGCAGGTGTTGTTGTAAACAGGGTGACAACAAGTCTGCGACTTAAGTTTTTGTCATAAGCAAGTTGAAAACAAGTCAACGAACGTAGGTGTTGTCGCAAACAAGTTGACAACAAACCACTGACCGTGGGTGTTGTTGCAAACAAATTGACAACAGGTCAACAACCGGGTGTTATCGCAAACAGGTTGAAAACAAGTCAATGAATGTAGGTGTTGTTGTAAACAGGGAGACGACAAGTCAATGACTTAAGTTTTTGTCACAAACAAGTTGACAAGTCCATGCCCATAGGTGTTGTCCCAAACAGGTTGACAACAAATCAATGACCAAAGGTGTTGTCACAAACAAGTTAACAACAAGCCAGTGACGATATGTATTCTCACAAACAGGCCAACAACAAATTAACGACCATAGGTGTTGTTACAAACAGGTTGACAACAAGTCAAGACATTGGGTGATGTCACAAACAAGTAGACAGCAAGTCAATGAACATAGGTATTGTTGAAAACAGGCTGATAACAAGGCACTGCAGGCATTACTTAAGGTTCTTTGCGGCGTCCCTTCGGCCACTAGCTGCAACCCTTTCCATTACCTTTTACTGTACCTCAGTTTATATTCTCTTTCTTCCACCTTACTTTCCGCCCTCTGTTAACAATAGTTTCACAGTGCAACTGCGAGGTCTGCCTCTTGTTACACCTTTCAGATTTATTTTACTATCATTTTCCCTTTCAGCGCTGAATGACTCACAGGTCCCACTGCTTGGGTCTTTGGTCTAAATTTTATATTCCGTTCCCATTTCAGTGACGTCACGAATCTTGATGATCCTGGTTGACTGACTCATTGAATATAGAACTTAGGCCAAAGGCTAAGCGCTGGGACCTGTAAGGTCATTCAGAGCTGGAAGGGAAATTGCAAGTAAGGAGGTATGAAAGGTGTAACAGGAGGAAAACCTCGCAGTTGCACTGTAAAACAATTGTTAGAGAGGGTGGAAAGTCAGATGGAAGTAAGAATATTTGAACGGAGGTACAGGAAAAGGAATGAAAGGGGTTGCAGCTAAGGGCTTAAAGGGACGCTGCAAAGACCCTTAAGTAATGCCTACAGTGCACCATGTAAGGGGTTGACGATCCTGGTGAATTTTGACTGTTCACAGATTTCGAGGATCTAATAGTCGAGTATAACATGATCTAGTGTAGAATCTTGGGTAAAGTATGTCTCATTCCTCAATTTCAGGTTAAAAGCATATCTCATTCCTCAGTTTCAGGTTAAAAGCATATCTCATTCCTCAATTTCAGGTTAAAAGCATATCTCATTCCTCAGTTTCAGGTTAAAAGCATATCTCATTCCTCAATTTCAGGTTAAAAGCATACCTCATTCCTCAGTTTCAAGTTAAAAGCATATCTCATTCCTCAATTTCAGGTTAAAAGCATACCTCATTCCTCAGTTTCAAGTTAAAAGCATACCTCATTCCTCAGTTTCAAGTTAAAAGCATATCTCATTCCTCAATTTCAGGTTAAAAGCATACCTCATTCCTCAGTTTCAAGTTAAAAGCATATCTCATTCCTCAATTTCAGGTTAAAAGCATACCTCATTCCTCAGTTTAAAGTTAAAAGCATATATATCTCATTCCTCAATTTCAGGTTAAAAGCATATCTCATTCCTCAATTTCAAGTTAAAAGCATATCTCATTCCTCAATTTCAGGTTAAACCCTCAAGGAAAATAAAACAAACACGATACTACAGAAACGATCAGATTTCCACAAACACATACGTATATACATATACACACACGACAGATAAAATGAGGAAATAAACAAACGGGAAATCAGAAAAACAAGTCCATTTTTTTCCCCTCAGGAAGTTAGACTCAACGATACGCGAGGAAGACTCCCCCCCCCCCTTCCACCGCCCCCTGCTTCGCATTTCAGCCACTGTCTCTTATGTATCACTAATTGGTCATTAAACTGAATTATGAAAAGCAGCAAAACGGAGACTCGGAACTGTTGCTCTGCAATTTCATGCAGAAGTGAGGGGGGGGAAGATGTGGAGGGGGAGGGGGAATGTAGGGGGGAGAAGAGAAAGGGAAGGGTGAGGGGAAGGGGAGAATGGGAAGGGAGGGGGAGAAGAGGAAGGGAAGGAGGGGGAAGGAGAAGGGGAGAATGGGAAGGGGAGGGGGGAAAAGAGGAAGGAAAGGAGGGGAAGGGGAAGGGGAGAAGGACTGGGAGGGAAGGGAAGGGGGAGAAGGACTGGGAGGGGAAGGGGAGAAGGACTGGGAGGAGGGGAGGGGAGGGGAGAAGAGAAAGGGAAGGAGGGGAAAGGGGAGAATAGGAAGGGGAGGGTGAGAAGGGGAGGGGAGGGGAGGGGGGGGAGGGGGAGGGGAGGGGGGGAGGGGGAGTGGAAGGAGGCCCAATTAAAGGCATGGCGACAAGAGGCTTTTATTGCACTTTATGCGTTTGTTTTGCTTTCATGTGCCGCCTGATTTGATCGTATTAGTTTTGCTTTTCTTGCAAACCTGCGCCGAGAACATCTTCATACAACAGAGAGACAGAGAGAGAGAGAGAGAGAGAGAGAGAGAGAGAGAGAGAGAGAGAGAGAGAGAGAGAGAGAGAGAGAGAGAGTATTAAGTAGTGCTAATAAGCAGAACCATACACACACACACACACATATATATATAGATATATATATATATATATATATATATATATATATATATATATATATATATATATATATATATATATATTCATACAGTGGTACATGTGATCCCTAAATAATTCATTCGCTCCACTGCAATAGATCATGGGTTGGAATCGGGATTGAGATATAAAGCTAATGGTAAATATACCTAAATTTCAGTTTATTTTCTGCTAGATATTATTTGGGAAAACCTTAAAACTTCAGAAAAGTAATGTTGCAGAATTCTCGTCAGAACAGACAAGTAAAACTTACAATGACAACCTTCACTACATCAAAACAAGCAAAGTATCTTCCAGAATAACTCGAAATGTTTCCAGAAGTAAGAAGAAGAAGAAGAAGAAGAAGAAGAAGAAGAAGAAGAAGAAGAAGAAGAAGAAGAAGAAGAAGAAGGAAAATGATAAGAAAAAGAGGAAAAAGAAGAAGATGAAGAAGAAAAAGAATACGACGACATAGAAGAAGAAGAAGGAGGAGGAGGAGGAGGAGGAGGAGGAGGAGGAGGAGGAGGAGGAGGAGGAGGAGGAGGAGGAGGAGGAAAACAAGAAGAAGAAGGAAAAGGATAAGAAGAAAAAGAAGAAGAAAAAGAAGACGACGACGAAGAAGAAGAAGAAGAAGAAGAAGAAGAAGAAGAAGAAGAAGAAGAAGTAGAAGAAGAAGAAGAAGAAGGAGAAAGGGTCCTTCTCGGAAAAGGCCCCATATATCACCCCCAAAGCTATGAATTTGCCTAATGGTTAAAATTCAAATGAGACTCTCATTAAGTGTCCCTTAAATCCGATTCCACGGAATCTTACGAAACCATTAAAAAGACACAAAGAAGCATAAAGGGCAATAAATTTCGGGCGTACGCCATTAATCATCCTTGCGCGCACGAGCGCGGGTTCCCCTTTGAGCGAGCCACTACAGTGCCTTGTCACGTAATTCAAATAACAATAATAATAATAATAATAATAATAATAATTATTATTATTATTATTATTATTATTATTATTATTATTATTATTATTATTATTATTATTGGAGAAACAAATCACTTATGTACGTACGGGTACAAGCATATTTAAAAAGAACAAGAAATCTCTACAGAGAGCTTTCGGGAATCTTTCCGATTCCCTCTTTCGACCAGACTGAAAATGGGAATTGAACAGATTCCCGGTACCTCTGTTTAAATTTGATTTTAAATATATTTGTACCCATACATAACTGTCAGATGTATTGCTACATTATTATTATTATTATTATTATTATTATTATTATTATTATTATTATTATTATTATTATTATTATTATTATTATTATTATTATTAAGAGTATGAAAAGCATATACATTTACGGAAAATCATGAACATTGTCCCAGCCCAAGAAGCAGAAAAGACGACACGAATAATAACATCGAATATACATAAGAAAGTTAAAGAGAGGTACAGTAATCTAAAGATGGAGATGGGACAAAACCCCCACAGTTGCAATAAGAAGTAATAGTTAGAGAGGATGGACAGCAAGAGTGAAGAAAGGAAGTTGGGATGGAAGTAAAGTAAAAGGTAAAAAAAAAAAAATAATAATAATAATAATAAAAAATCAAGCAATTACATCCTCCATGGCAACCCCGGATGCAATTTACTGGACACGACCAACAAATTTAGGTGATCAATAGCACACAAACCTAACGACTTGATAATGTACAATAATCCAAATACCGTCAAATTAAAAAAATATATATAAATAAAATTCGCTGACAAATAAAAATATGAAATCCAAAATCGCGAGATGACGAAAATCACGACACGAGAAGCAATTTGGTTTAACGTCACCCGCCATCACGCGAGAGAGAGAGAGAGAGAGAGAGAGAGAGAGAGAGAGAGAGAGAGAGAGAGAGAGAGAGAGAGAGAGAGAGAGAGAGAGAGAGAGAGAGAGAGAGAGAGAGAGAGAGAGACTTCACCGTCGGATCAATGGTTAACACAATGCAAAAATCTTAAGCTGGGTGAAACTACTTTCTATACCGTTTTGGGAAATCTGATTTTGTTCCGGTATGGGAATTATTATATATATACCTGTATATACCTCAATAAATGGAAAGTATATCGAATGTTCTTACTGAGGACACGGAGAAAGGGATGACAATACAAAATGTAATAGGATTACTGTAAGCTCTCTCTGTATCTCTCTCTCTCTCTTCATATATATATATATTAATATATATATCTAAATATATATATATATATATATATATATATATATATATATATATATATATATATATATATATATATATATATATATATATATATATATATAAAATATATACACAATATATGTGAGCATCACTATATTGTGATCGCAAATAATAAGTAAAAAAGCCACAATAATATAATTGATAAATTGTATATTTTTATCCCCTTTTTGTATATTTTTGCATCTTAAAATATACAATTTATCAATTACATTATTGTGGCTTTTTTACTTAATACAATATATATGTACATACATACATTCTCTCTCTCTCTCTCTCTCTCTCTCTCAATCTCTCAATATATATATATATATATATATATATATATATATATATATATATATATATATATATATATATATATATATATATATATATATAATATTAAGAGTCTTTTCGTAGGGCGCTCTCATCCTGAAGAGGGGTGTGGTTTTTAGACAGGGACTGAGGACGATTTTACTCCAGTGTGGGTACCAATAAGTTATTCCTTGTCAGACGAAGCTTTGATGCATTCAGAAATTCATTCAGTAGGTTAGGAATCTTGCTTCCGTTCTCTGTAACTCTTGAAGGCTTCCTTCCTGCAGGTTAACGATTCAGTTATACTTCCAAATTCTTTCTTTAGCTTCCAAAGGGCTTGGACTCAATATGAGCATTAGGTTATACGTTCCATCGGCCTGTACATAAAGAGAAATAATGTAGCTCACGGAGAAAAAAAATACGGTACAGGGTCAAAGGGGAAACACTGTATACTGAAAATACACGGCAGACAGAAAAATCATGTCACATGGTAAACGGAAAAATTATCATACACGGCTCACAGAAAAATTATTGTACATAGCAATCAGATAAATTATTGTACACGGCAAACAGAAAAATTACGGCACACGGCAAACAGAAAAACGTTTTACACGGCAATCACAGAAAATACTGTACACGGTGCACGGCTAACAGAGATAATGCGGTATACGGGAAATGAGAGAAAAATACGGTACACGAGAAACAGAAAAAATAATGTATACGGAAACCATAATAAAAAGAGAGTAATACCGAGTTACATAAAATACGGAACTACTCGAACAGTAGTGACATACAACAAAGTATAATTTGCCTGTCTCGGTGCTCGCAAACAGCCTACGCAAATGCATACGGAGAATAAAAACATAATAAGGTAGAATAACCTTAAAAAATTAGAACGAATCACATGCCAATATTATCTACGAGACAATGTTTACAAAAAGCACTCACACAAAGTTTACAGACAATCAGTGACAACTGCACATACACCATAGAGAGAGAGAGAGAGAGAGAGAGAGAGAGAGAGAAATTATTCTAAAATTACATACTCAAAATTTCACAGAGAGAGAGAGAGAGAGAGAGAGAGAGAGAGAGACTTCACCGTCGGATCAATGGTTAACACAATGCAAAAATCTTAAGCTGGGTGAAACTACTTTCTATACCGTTTTGCAGAAATCCGATTTTGTTCCGGTATGGGAATTATTATATATATACCTGTATATACCTCAATAAATGGAAAGTATATCGAATGCTCTTACTGAGGACACGGAGAAAGGGATGACAATACCGCAATGTAATAGGATTACTGTAAGCTCTCTCTCTCTCTCTCTCTCTCTCTCTCTCATACATATATATATTAATATATATCTAAACATATATATATATATATATATATATATATATATATATATATATATATATATATATATAACGTATATATATCTATGAGCATCACTATATTGTTAATAAGTAAAAAGCCACAATAACATAATTGATAAATTGTATATTTTTATCCCCTTTTGTATATTTTGTATCTTAAAATATACAATTTATCAATTATATTATTGTGGCTTTTTTACAATACAATATATATGTACATATATATTCTCTCTCTCTCTCTCTCTCTCTCTCTCTCTCTCTCTCTCTCTCTCTCTCTATATATATATATATATATATATATATATATATATATATATATATATATATATATATATATATATATATATATATATACATATATAAATATTATATATATATATATATATATATATATATATATATATATATACACATGCATACACGTGCGTGTGTGTGTTTGTATTAATCAACTGAATTGTGTCGCAGTGTGTAAGGTCGTCTCCGCAAGCCTTCACCCTACTGCTGGTGCCAGAGATCGCTTTTCTGAAGGAATGACGCGAGAGATCTCAACAACTGTGTCTTTCCATCATAAATACGGCCTGAGGCATAAGGCCTACTGCTGCCCTCATGGCTGGTACGTGACCGAGTCTTTTCGCAGGGGCGCTCTCATCCTGAAGGGGGGTGTGGTTTTTAGACAGGGACTGAGGACGATTTTACTCCAGTGTGTTACCAATAAGTTATTCCTTGTCAGACGAAGCTTTGATGCATTCAGAAACTCACTCAGAAGGTAGAATCTTGAGAACTCTTGAAGGCTTCTTCCTGCAGGTTAACGATTCAGTTATACTTCCAAATTCTTTCTTTAGCTTCCAAAGGGCTTGGACTCAATATGAGCATTAGGTTATACGTTCCATCGGCCTGTACATAAAGAGAAATAATGTAAAACGGAAAAAAAAATACGGTACAGGGTCAAAGGGGAAACACTGTATACTGAAATACACGGCAGACAGAAAAATTATTTTACACGGCAAACAGAAAAATTATGGTACACAGCACACAGAAAAATTATTGTACATGGCAAACAAAAAATTATTGTACACGGAAACAGAAAAAATTACTGTACACGGCAAACAGAAAAATGTTTTACACGGCAATCACAGAAAATACTGTACACGGTGCACGGCTAACAGAGATAATGCGGTATACGGAAATGAGAGAAAAATACGGTACACGAGAAACAGAAAAATAATGTATACGGAAACCATAATAAAAAGAGAGTAAAACCGAGTTACATAAAATACGGAACTACTCGAACACTAGTGACATACAACAAAGTATAATTTGCCTGTCTCGGTGCTAAAACAGCCTATCATACGAAGAATAATAACATAATAAAGTAGAATAACCTTAAAAAATTAGAACGAATCACATGCCAATATTATCTAAGAGACAATTTTTAAAAAAAGCACTCACACAAAGTTTACAGACAATCAGCGAAAACTGCGCACACACACAAAGAAAGAGAGAAAGAGAGAGAGAGAGAGAGAGAGAGAGAGAGAGAGAGAGAGAGAGAGAGAGAGAGAGAGAGAGAGAGAGAAATTATTCTAAAATTACATACTCAAAATATCACAGAGAGAGAGAGAGAGAGAGAGAGAGAGAGAGAGAGAGAGAGAGAGAGAGAGAGAGAGCCTCTAAAACTCACACATATATATACTTCAATTACAGATATACAGAGAGAGAGAGCGAGAGTTAGTCTAAAAATCACACATACTTTAATCACAAATATACAGAGTGAGAGAGAGAGAAATTAGTCTAAAAATCACACATTCTTCAATCACAGATATACAGAGAGAGAGAGAGAGAGAGAGAGAGAGAGAGAGAGAGAGAGAGAGAGAGAGAGAGAGAGAGAGAGAGTCAGTCTTAAGATTACCGATCGCTTCAATCACAGATATACCGAGTCCTTTCCTCGACCGTCGGAAGACAAAGGACTTTTTCTCACCATCATCATCGCCTGGGGTCTAATCAATCTGGACCAGAAAGTTAACGCGGTACAACAAGGAGCAGGAAAAAACAGGGAAAAACAGGGAAAAAAACAAGGAGGGGAAAAAAGTTAGTGGAAGGAATGGCCATTATCATTATCTCTCACGATAGAGATTAAAGGAGGAAAAAAGTTTTCCAATTTATCGATTATATGTATACTGTATATATATATATATATATATATATATATATATATATATATATATATATATATATATATATATATATATATATACATATATATTTATATTTATATATATACATATTTATATTTATATATATCTATATATATATATATATACATATAGATACGTGTGTGTGTGTACGTGTACAGAAGTATACATTCAGTATATATGTATATATGTATAAGTGTATATATATGTATGTATGTATGTATGTATATATACAGCCTATATACACACAATTTGAATTTCAATTTCAATTCAATGGTCCCTGAAGGCTCGTTCAATTGAATAAGGTTTATCTTCTGAATAATAATAATAATAATAATAATAATAATAATAATAATAATAATAATAATAATAATAATAATAATAATAATAAGATATGATACTGCAAACACTAAAAAAATACAAAAGTGTAATTTAAAACATACTGAATAATGGGTAAAGTAAAAAAAAAATACGTATAAAATAAAGAAAAAAGAACAAAGAACATTAGTCAAGAAATGAAAGAAAACTCTCCGCTAATAAAAAGCCCGAAAAAATGCAGTTAGAAATCCCCTTTGCAAAGCTAATTCTCCTTGACCCTTCGTTCTAAAGTGGACGGAGGAATGCTAATGAGAGAGAGAGAGAGAGAGAGAGAGAGAGAGAGAGAGAGAGAGAGAGAGAGAGAGAGCGGTATGACATTGGTAATGAAAGGTGCAATACCGCCAGAAGCAATGATTTTTCTGGTAAGGGAATACGCGTTCATTTCCTGTAATGAGAATACCGTACTGGTTTGTTTGTACGTGCGTCTGTGGGAAAAGTCGATAGCAAAAATATTATTTATTTATTCGCGATAATCAACGTCTCACAACAGTGGATCCAGTATACATACATATATATGTGTATGTATGTATGTATATATAGGTATATAATATATATATACATATATATATACATATATATAGTATATAATATATATGCATATATGTGTATATGTATATATATATATATATATATATATATATATATATATATATATATATATATATATATATATATATATATATATATGTATACATATACTGAATATATATTATTATTCACAATAATCAATCTGTCACAACAAAGGAGCCAGTGCACGTTACCAGTAAACAAAAAAAAAAAAAAAAAAAATGACATTAAAACTGTAGCGAACTGCAAAGCTGAACCAGAGGTATAATTAATGGAATTGAATGGAATGGAATCTAGAATTTTGGCCAAAGGCCAAGAGCTGGGACCTATGAGGTCATGCAGCCCTGAAAGGGATATTGAGAATAAAAAGGTTTTAAGGATGTAACAGGTGAATAACCTCGCAGTTGCACTATGCAACAATTGCTAGGAGAGAGTGGAAAGTAAGATGAAAGGAAGAGGATATGAATGGAGGTACAGTAAAAGGAATGAAAGGGGTTGCAGCTAAGGGCCGAAGGGACGCTGCGAGAAACTTAAAGTAATGCCTACCGCGCACCGCGTGAGGTGCACTGACGGCGCTATCCCCCTTACGGGAGGAAAGATTAATGGAGCCAGTTGCCAGTAAAAAAAAAAAAAAAAAGGCATTATTGGAACCACCGTGATGATAAAAAAATAAAATAAGATACAATAAAATAACATAAAATAAAACAAACTGAAATTAAATTAAATAAACTGGTTTAGAACCACCATGATGTTAAAAAAAAAATGAAATAAAATAAAACAAACTGAAATCAAATGAAATAAACTGGTTTAAACCATGGAAACTTTGCCTCCCGTCTTTTCCGAACACCAGGTAAAACCAATATCACACTGGGAAACATTAACAAGTAAAAGAGAAAACACGATTCACTGACCAGAACTTTGCAATTGCAACGCCATGGCTTTGATGCAGCGACACGGACGCTAAAGGTTGTCTGACTTACGTCGAGAAAGGTTAACGACTTTATATACTAATAAAATGTTTCCTGTATGGAACTAAATTTCTGTGCATTCACGGTGAGTGTAGTGTATGTATTGTATGGATTGTATGTATGTGTATATATAAATAAAATATAAATATATATATATATATTAAAAAATATATATATTTTATTAATATATATTCATGTATATATATATATATATATATATATATATATATATATATATATATAAATACATATATATATATATATAAATATATATATATATATTTAATATAATATAAAATATATATACTTTATAAATATATATTCATATATATATATATATATATATATATATATATATATATATATATATATATATACATATATATATATATATATATATATATATATATATATATATATATATATATATATATATATATATAATTATATTCTGAAATTTCGACAATTATCGAGAGTTACGGGGCCATGGAATTAAGCACCAAAATTTCGAGTGTGGTTTCAGTTCCTGATTATTTTTCAATATATAAAAAAGCGGCGCTCTATTCACGATTGTATTTTTTGTAAATAAATATTTTATTAATAATAATAATAATAATAATAATAATAATAATAATAATAATAACAGGAAGAAAATGCGAAGTTAAGGAGTATGGTGTGCATGAACATAAATATAGTGAATTATTTAGCGCCTGAATTAACATAATAACAACTGCCATTTTCTTTATAGTGTCTGATTCCCCTACAATAACCATCTCATAAAATAGTGGGGTAGTCAAAAAAAGGAAACAACATTCAAGTGTTAAAAAAAACCCATTACATGAAACTCTGATAAAATCATGCATTTTTTTTACTTGCAGAATATATAAAAATAGTTCTTCCATTTTTCCCGACCTCTTAATCCTTGGATTTCTAATGAAATGTTCAGCTTTAGTAAAATTATTATTATTATTATTATTATTGTTAAACCCATGTCGGCGAAAAATAGACTTAAGAGCGTGGCCCCGGGTTTGACGACGGTAAGCCAAAGTGGAGTTTTTCATCTTCAGGTTATTATTATTATTATTATTATTATTATTATTATTATTATTATTATTATTATTATTATTATTATTATTATTCATTGACTTCACAGCAATGTGTAACTAACTCCAAAAGGCCTTTAACTTGCTAATATATATTATATATAAATATATATATATATATATATATATATATATATATATATATATAAAACGATGTATATAGGATGTTATCAAATAAAAATAAACAAGTAAATCTAATAATCAATATATGGACAACTACGGGATAGTTTATTTCTTTTTTTATCCTTAGAATTTAAACAGATCTATGGAAAAAATTTAGTGTCAAATAAATATTTGCAAAGGAGAATCAAAAAAATAATTTGGACTTCCAAAGGAAATGAGAGGATTATCAATATATGAAATGGATTAGGATCAATAAAATTTTTTATTGAAGTTAAGATATCAGGATTTATCCTGGCATAGGTTGTGCAGTGAAGATAAGGAGACACATAGTAATCAGGAAGAGGAAGAGAAAGAGGAGGAGGAGGAGGAGGAGGAGGAGGAGGGGAGGAGGAGGAGGAGGAAGAGCTGGAGGAGGTGGGAGTTGGAGGAGGAAGAGGAGGAGGTGGAGTTGGAGTTGGAGTTGGAGGAGGAAGAGGAGGAGGTGGAGTTGGAGTTGGAGTTAGAACTGGGGGAGGAGGAGGAGGAGGAGGAGGAGGAGGAGGAGGAGGAGGAGGAGGAGGAGGAGGAGGAGGGAGGAGGAGGAGGGAGGAGGAGGGGAGTTGGAGTTGGAGTTGGAGGAGGAGGCGGAGGAGGAGCTACCTGGAGTTGGGGGAGGAGGAGGAGGAGGAGGAGCAGAAGGAGGAGTTGGAGGAGGAGGAGGAGGAGGAGGAGGAGGAGGAGGAGGAGTTGGAGTTGGAGGAGAAGGAAGAGGAGGAGGAGTCAGGAGCAGAGAAAGCCAGGAAACATTTTGCTATAACAAACTGCAACACTCGTTTAATTCTCCCAAGTTTTAATTTTGTTCCCCTGTCTCACCATCTCCCTCACTCTTGCCTACGCTTTTCCCCTACACTATTCGTATCAAACAATCCTATTACATTCTCTCTCTCTCTCTCTCTCTCTCTCTCTCTCTCTCTCTCTCTCTCTCTCTCTCTCTGTAACTATTTGCTTAGCTCCAACCTCCACGGAAAGAGGACCTCGTTCAAAATCTATATATATACCTTTGGTGTTGATTGGTTCGGGGCACGGCCGGGCAATGGCTGCCTGCTATGCAGTCCACACACACACACGGGGGAGGGTAAGGGGGACGGGTAGCAGTTAGGGGGACATTTCCAGCGGAGTTCATAATTATGAAGCCGTTCTTTTTGTTCTTCAAAAGGAAGTGAAGGACAGCCATTACAGAGGGTGGGGGTTTGGGTGGGTGGGGGTGAGGGGGGGAGGGGGCGGTTTCACTTTTGACATTTGCCGAGAACAAACCAAATACTACAGGAAAGATTGGCTCTTTTACATATCAAAAGGAAAGGGAACTGCGTCTCTCCGAACGACTTCCAATTTTTTTTTTCCTTTCTTTTTCTTCTAAAGTTAAACATACCATTGGCCAATCAGCCGCCGCCTACACCAGAGGCCAGCTGCCAACACGGGCCGGATCAGAAAACAGTCACTCGGAGTTGGGCGCGGGATTGAAAGGAAGGTATGTTTGCCATTCATTATTCCTTTTGGCCTAAATTATCCTGACTTTTAAATTTTTCCCGGAAATTCTCACGCCGGCTGTTGGTCTAGTCTAGAATATAAGCAACATGGCGCTCTGGGAAATTTTCTATCACATTGTATACTGAAAGGCTTTCACATGGCCCTGGAATAAGGAAAAAAGAATAAGTGGCGGGGAAAATAATAAACAACAACTAGAAAATCAGGAAAAAATGGATACACGAAATCCGTCAATAAATGGAGGGAAAAATAACAAACAATAACTAGGAAAACAAAGAAAAAACGATGGGTAAACGAAATCCATCATGCCTATTCAAAGGTATTCCACTCAATCCACAACGCACTGAATAACCTATTCGAAGATCACTAATGATGAAACACAACTGTCAAAAAAGACCAATCTGAAAGTCAAAAGCTAATACAAAAATTAGTCATTCCAATGCAGTAATTAAAATTCTGAAACGACATCAAAGAAAATTCTAAAATCCCCTGGTAAAAAATTTCGAAAAAAACTCGAAAAAAAAATCCCAGGAAAATGGCAGGAGAACAAAAGTTGAGAGACACGGACTGAGGGGAAAAATGACCTTTGAGTTTTTCCCCCGAGCCGAATTATCTTTTAATGCCGACACCACTGAGACAGGCGACACGAAACCCATATACAGCCTAAATCCCTGAGGAGAAAAATGGAATAAGTTACAGGGGCAGAAAAGTGGAAGGTCAACTCCCCAGGCAGGGTCAGACCAGGCTAAATGAGAGACAGAGGAACTCTCAGTCTCTTACCAAGCTTATTATTATTATTATTATTATTATTTCATTACACGAAACCTATTCACATGGAACAAGCCCACCAAAGGGTCCACTGACTTGAAATTAAAGCTTCCAAAGAATGTTGGTTTCAACCTCCCACCGCAGCAGACACCCCAACACTGCAGCAGTAACTGATCATGATACAGAGCCAGTGATTTTTCGTCGCCCCGGGAAGACGCGAACCCGCGACATCTGAGCGGCATGTCACGACGCTAGCCACCATACCAGCGGACCAGTTAACGATCTCTGAGCGAAAACTACAAGTAGGTTAACATGCTAACTATCGGTTGCAGTGATGACGGTTATAAACAAATAAATAAGCAGACAAAACCAAAATACATGATCTTTCTGTCGAAGGTAATTAAAACGAATGAACATAAGAACTTAATTGCACTGGCAATGGCTACATGAACCACGATTTAAATAAAAGATTTCACAGTGGATTAAATAAAAACTGAAACGCTGTTAAAGCGAATGTTAAGTGAGGCTTCAGTAAGACCAAGGCTTGTAATAAATAAAAGATGAAGAGTGGATTCAACTAAAGCATGGAATTAATACATGGAATAAACAGAAGACTGAAGCATGGGTAACTTTATAGAAGTAAGCATGGAATTAAAGCATGGATTACACAGAAGACTGAAGCATGGGTAACTTTATAGAAATAAGCATGGAATTAAAGCATGGCTTACACAGAAGACTGAAGCATGGGTAACTTTATAGAAATAAGCATGGAATTAAAGCATGGATTACACAGAAGACTGAAGCATGGGTAACTGATAGAAATAAGCATGGAATTAAAGCATGGATTACATGAAACATGGGTAACTTTAAAAATAAGCATGAAATTAAAGCATGGATTAAACAGAAGACTGACGCATGGGTAACGAATTAAAGCATGGATTACACAGAAGACTGAAGCATGGGTAACTTGATAAAAATAAGCACGGAATTAAAGCATGGATTAAACAGAAGACTGAAGCATGGGTAACTTGATAAAAATAAGCATGGAATTAAAGCATGGATTAAACAGAAGACTGGAGCAAGGATAACTTGACAAAAATAAAGCAAGGATTAAATCAATATTTAGCTTGGGTAAATACAAGACTGCATTGTGGATCACAAGAAAGACTGAGTTGGTGCATGGAGGAAGCAGACTGATGCCCGGATTAAACATAGAAAATGAAGTACAGTCTGAATAGACTAAAGGAAATATGAATTATGGATTAAACAGAATGGAGAATGAGTTAAAAAATGAAAATGGATTAGATATATACAAGAATGGACTAAGAATGAAATATGGATTAAGTAGATTATAACAAGGATTAAAACTGAAACATGGATTACACAGACTGAAGCAAGGTTCATCAAAACAGCTGAGGTATGGGTTAAACAGACTGAGAGGCAAAATAAATAGACTGAAGAACAGATTAAACATGAAACTGAAGCATGGATTAAATAGACTGAAAAGAAAAAACCAAAGTGCAGATTAAATGAACTGAAGCGAAAAAGCAAAAGCATATATTAAATAGACTGAAGCGAAAAAAAACAAAGCATAGATTAAACAGACTGAAACAAAAAAAACCGAAGCAGTGATTAAATAGACTGAGGTGAAAAAAACCAAAGCACAGATTAAGTAGACTGAAAAAAAAACCAAAGAACAGATTAAATAGACTGAGGCGAAAAAAAAACCAAAGCACAGATTAAACAGACTGAAACAAAAAATACCCGAAGCAGTGATTAAATAGACTGAAGCGAAAAAAAACAAAGTACAGATTAAATAGACTGAAGCGAAAAAATCAAAGCATAGATTAAATAGACTGAAGCTATAAAACCGAAGCACAGATTTATTACACTTTAGCGATAAAACTAAACCATAAATTAAATAATGTTGGAGCATAGATTAAATACAGGACAAAGACCACTGTAAATGGCTGGCTATATCTAAACCTGTCAAGAGGTAACGCGGCTTATAGATGAAGATTATCACAGTCTGGCCGAGGAGTTTAGGGAATGGAAAATGCAATGGGCACAAACTTGTTGCAGAAGCAGTTAATTGAGAATTTAGTTTCCTGAATACACGAGGCACAATTACGAAATCTGTAAGGTATTCACAGCGATGTTGTTGCCAAGAGAGGTTTTATAGTCTATATAATGAAAGAGTTTCTAATAAAATCAGAGATTTCTTAATTAAAAGAATTACGTAAAAAAAAGATGCTTTTCCCATAGGGGGTTAGTGCCGTCAGTGCACCTCACGCGGGCACTGCTTAAGATTCTTTGCAGCTGCCTTCGGCCCCTAGCTGCAACTCCTTTCATTCCTTTTACTGTGCCTCCTTTCATATTCTCTTTCTTCCAACTTACTTTCCACCCTCTCCTAATAACTGATTCATAGTGCAACTGCTAGGTTTTCCTCATGTTACACCTTTCAAAATCTTTTCACTATAAATTTCCGTATCAGTGCTGAATGACCTTATAGGTCCCAGTGCTTGGCCTTTGGTCAAAATTCTGTATTCAATGCATGAGGATTACTTCACCAAGGGCTTAATCTTGAAATAATGTTATATATTTTGACGAGGTACTAATCACTCAGGTCTGTTTGTTCCACTCTCTCTCTCTCTCTCTCTCTCTCTCTCTCTCTCTCTCTCTCTCTCTCTCTCTCTCTCTCTCCCCACCAATTCGCAGTGTGGGTCAACAGAGGTGAGTGGATATTTGGGAATACTAATGTGAGTCCTAAGGTTGTGACCCAACATGACCCCACAGAGAGAGAGAGAGAGAGAGAGAGAGAGAGAGAGAGAGAGAGAGAGAGAGAGAGAGAGAGAGATCTGAACGACCTGCACAAAAATCGCTACCTTCCACACCATGTAGAATGAACACAGTTTCCCTCATTTCGGCTGAGCACTCGACATCTCACGCGCACTTTTTATAGTTGTAAGGGCCTTTGGCATTACAGGGGAACCGGGGGGAAAGCGTTCAACAAACGTTCAACGCTGGTTTGATCTACAAAGGTCGATGGTAGAGGGGAAAATAAAAGGGAAAGGAAAGAGAGAGAGAGAGAGAGAGAGAGAGAGAGAGAGAGAGAGAGAGAGAGAGAGAGAGACGCGTACCTTAACTAGTCAACATTTATTTCAACGATGCTCTCCACTGCTGAGAGCTTAACTTTGGAAAACTGGAAACAAAGTCTGGGAGAGAGAGAGAGAGAGAGAGAGAGAGAGAGAGAGATATCTTAATTCACTGATTTTCCTCAGACTAAACCATAAGGAATAAGCAATGAACCTAATACTATTTAAAATTCTGTCAGCATATAGTGGCATTTAACATCAATATTATATGTATATATATATATATATATATATATATATATATATATATATATATATATATATATATATATATATATATATATATATATATATATATATATATATATATATATATATATATATATATATATATATATATATATTCCTTTTAGACATAAACATCACTTGGGTGAGTGGAGACAATTATGAATTCTTTAAATAAGAAGAAATGCCAAGATAACTTTGAAGAGCATATTTTGTACTGCGAATTAACATTTATTCATACCTTATCCTAGATACTCATTTGATTCATAATATGGACAATTATACTTGACAAAAACGGAAGAAGACCAGTTTATGACAAAGGGAATAGCAACGAGAACAAGTTGCAAGAAAGAGGAAAACTTGATTTTCAGTGTTATTCTTCATTAAGTCCTTGTTGCAGAGATCATGATTATACGAGTATGTATGTATATATATATATATATATATATATATATATATATATATATATATATATATATATATATATATATATATATATATATATATATATATATATATATATATATGTATATATGTGTGTGTGTGTGTGTGTGTGTATACTGTATATATATATATATATATATATATATATATATATATATATATATATATATATATATATATATATATATATATATATATATACATACATAGTGTATATATATAACATATGTATATATATACATATATATTTACATATTATATATGTACTGTATATATTTATATATATATATATATATATATATATATTTATATATATATATACATATTTGTAAATATATATGTGTGTGTGTGTGTAGGTGTGTGTGTGTAGTATATACATGCATGTTTATACGCAAATAGGTCAGTAAACCAGCCATATTTCGCAACCGCATGTTGGAAGTTCAGCAAACTGCATATCATCCCATTTCCCAATACTTTATCTTCCTCTTTTTATTGCGGAAGCGGGACCCAAAAACAGCTTTCTCTTTATTCCTCTAACCATAAAAAAACTCAAAAGCCAATTCGATATATCCCCCCTATTTTTTTTTTCGAAATATTCTAAAACGTCCACTCAAAATGAGTTAAGTGAATAAAAAAATAACGCAAAAAAATAAACAGAGATTCGCTGTAGAGATCTACAAAAAAAATAAAAGCACATCGAATCTGTTGAGCATTCGTGAAAATTGATACACAGCATGAACTCAATACCGTTTATCAACCATTTGAATGACCATCAGATAAAAAATATATCTAAAAAATAAAAAAAACAATAAGCAACTCCACGGCAATAGCAAAAAAAAATTTATATATATATATACAGTCAATACGTTACAAATCGAATATAAATTTGCCCTCTCAACTCCGTCCATTGTAGCCTTTGGTACATTCGCCCACCCAAAAAAAAATATATATATTAATTTTTATCAATAGAATGCTGGACTTCCTAGCGGGGTCGGAGGGGGAAAAAACCTACAGAAATGAAATATAAAAAAATATATATATCGAAATTGTAAAGTGGATTTTGAATGTAATATGGAATTCAACGAAATCGAAAATTGGGAGGGTGGGGTCTATGCGGCAGGTGGGTAGGGGGAAGGGAGTACTAGGGGACGGGGGGGGGGAAGGGGGGGATTCAGTATCTTAACAAGGACCATTATATTCTCACGCAGAATTTAGCCAAGGGGGGCGGGGGTTAGGGCGGCTTTCCAGGCGATATAAAAAATTGGGGATGCATTTCAAAATGTTCAGTGTCCCCGAATTTGTACCCATGAGAATTTTCTGGAAGAAAATTCCAGGAACTACTTTATCTATATTGCAACTATTACCCACTTTAGAGTCTAACTATAAAACAACTATTAGCCACTTTGGAGTAACTATAAAGCAACTATTACCCACTTTAGAGTCTAACTATAAAACACCTATTACCCACTTTGGAGTAACTATAAAGCAACTATTACCCACTTTAGAGTCTAACTATAAAACACCTATTACCCACTTTGGAGTAACTATAAAGCAACTATTACCCACTTTAGAGTCTAACTATAAAACAACTATTACCCACTTTAGAGTAACTACAAAACAACTATTACCCACTTTAGAGTCTAACTATAAAACAACTATTACCCACTTTAGAGTAACTACAAAACAACTATTACCCACTTTAGAGTCTAACTATAAAACAACTAACACCCACTTTAGAGTCTAACTATGAAACAACTAACACCCACTTTACAGTCTAACTATACAACTATTACCCACTTTAGAGTCAATCTACAAAATAACTATTATCCACTTTAGAATCTAACTATACAACAAATATTGCTCAATTTACAGTCTAACTATAAAACACCTATTATCCACTTTAGAGTCAGTCTATAAAATAACTATTATCCACTTTAGAGTCTACATATAAAACAACCATTACCCACTTTAGAGTCTATAAAACAACTATTACCCACTTTAGAATCTAACTATAAAACAAATATTGCCCACTTTAGAGTCTAACTATAAAACTAATACCCACTTTAGAGTCTAACTATAAAACACCTATTACCCACTTTAGAGTCAATCTATAAAACAACTATTATCAACTTTAGAGTTTATAAAACAACTACTACCCACTTTAGACTCTATCTTTAAAACAACTATTACCCACTTTACAGTCAATAAAACAAATATTGCCCACTTTAGAGTCTTCTACGAAACATCTATTGCCCACTTTATGGTCTATCTATAAAACAACTATTACCCACTTTGGAATATGAAAATATTCTGGACTACTTTTATCATTATATCTAGCTCGGTGTATATATATATTTATACATATACATATATATACATATATGTATATATACATGTGTATATATATACATATGTATATATATTTATATAGATTCAAACTAGAACATGTTTATAAATACCTATATCCTTATTTCAAGATCATTATATACATGCATACACACATACATACATACATAATACATGCATAAACACACACGTCTTCATAAAAATATAAAATGTTAAAAACGATACCTTCATAAAATATCTGCATAATCCCCCTCCTTTCTCACGTTTATCTTCACCTCTCTCTCTCTCTCTCTCTCTCTCTCTCTCTCTCTCTCTCTCTCTCTCTCTCTCTCTCTCTCTCTCTGGATAAAAATGATGATATGCCTATATTTACGCCCCGTCCGATCCACTGTATTTTATTTACCATCTTATCGTCATTCATGATCCTCTTCTTTCATCATCAGTGTCATATTTCCGCGGAAAAAGAATATTGTTGCTGTGGCACTCTCTCTCTCTCTCTCTCTCTCTCTCTCTCTCTCTCTCTCTCTCTCTCTCTCTCTCTCTCTCTCTCTCATACCGCAAGTATACTGGTACTGATAAAATGTCAATATTTCATGTTACACACAAGCTCGCTCTCTCTCTCTCTCCTCACACACACACACACACACACACACACACAATTACACACAAGCTCGCTCTCTCTCTCTCTCTCTCTCTCTCTCTCTCTCTCTCTCTCCGCACACACAAACACACACACACACACAAACACTGCAAGTATACTGGTACTGAATAAATGTCAATATTTCTTGCTTTTCTCTTTCTCTCTCTCTTTCTTATATTACAAATATACCGGCACTGGATAAATATCAATATTTCTTGTGACTCTCTCTCTCTCTCTCTCTCTCTCTCTCTCTCTCTCTCTCTCTCTCTCTCTCTCTCTCTCTCTCCAGCACACCTCCTCCTCACTATTATAGATCTTTAAACCCTTAAAATGCGAATTATTCAAAGTAAACACCAGGGGTTAATTATGAGAAAATAAAGAAAAAGTAACAATGGAAAACATGCATTATCCAGAAGACTAACATGGTTAAATATATATCTCTCAGGCCTTTTCTCTTAAAGGTTGAATATTTTATAATTTACACGATTAAACTTGCTAATATTCACCGTGAAAATGGAAGGTAAATCTTCATATTTCAGATTAAAAAAAACTATCTACGTTGCGTAAGAAACCTTGCCAAAATACTGCATATCCTTATAATTGCGGTATATTTATATGTAAATAATTTCAAGAATCTATAGCGCAGGTAAGCTGAAATTTTACAGACATAAATCGCATTGCGTGAATTTTCTACTCCAGGTAGGCTGAAATACCACGCATACATGATACATGACTGTATGCAATGCCTCTAATGAAGGAAGGACTACAGAATTAAAGGAGAAAAAAAAAAAAAATATATTTATATATATATATATATATATATATATATATATATATATATATATATATATATATATATATATATATATATATATATATATATATATATAATATTTTTATACATATATTATTTATATATAATCATATATATATATATATGATAGACTAATCAGGTATAAAATGTAGCCTACCTGCAGCGCCAGAGTAATAAAAACGATTGCAAATAATTTCCACCGAAGGGGAACATTATATAATAGAACTTGATAAATGAATTTAGTACCAACGACGATGGCGCGGTGGTAACGTCTAAACATGGAGTCGCTGAATGGGTCCATGTATTAGCAAAATTTAAAAGCGTACCGGTAGTAAAGGCCGACTAAAATCATTTATCAAACTTATATAAATGGAAGTCACAGAATTCGGTGATAATTCTCCATCGGAGACAAGACTGAAACGTAGCGTAGAAAAAAATATAAAGCAATTTTTGTATGACGACACCGTGATTATTTATTATATAATATATAAAAAATATATATATATATATTCATATATATATAATATAAAAAAGTATAATTATATATAATGAAAGACTAATTACACCCACAGACTGTATAAAAAGTGTAACTGTATTACAGGAAAGCCTTGAAAGGTAATTAAATAATAAATAAACAGAGTAATCAAAACGAAAATTTCAAATCTTTTATCAATGAAAATGTCAGTCAATACATTATATGAATAGAACTTGAATTCCAATGAGAAAAGCGTAAGAATTATAATAATTCAACGACTTGCATGTTTAATGAAATATACACTCCAAACATTGCATGTAACCTTTAGTAAAATTGATTGTTGTGATCTTTTTTTTTATTAGTTGAAATTTGAAAAGCACAAAAAGTTGTTATCAGTAATTCTTTTTTATTCAAAGGTAGACTGAAATGTTACAGGTATAAAACGTATTGCATGAGATGGAAGTCACAGAATATATTGCGTATTTTCGCCACTGGAGACAAGACTGAAACGTCATAGACAAAAAACCCATTGCAAGCAATTTTGAATGACGACACCGTAAAACTTTATTCACAAAATAATAAAAAAAACAATAACAAGTGTATTTTCCTAGGATGTGATTTATTTTTATTCAATTTCAAAAAAGTCGAAGGAATTATTTGGCGAAGGAACGCCGGTATTTACACCCACAGACTGACTGATCGAGTGACAAAGTCAGTAACCAAGTACCACAGGAAAGAACTGACTCAGATAATTAATTAATAAATAAATACAGTAGTCAAAACGTAATCAATTTTAGGCATTCTTTTATCATATCAAAATGCCAGTCAAGTAAGAAAAATACAAAACTGATAACAACTCATAAAACAAAATTAATTTCTCTATTAAGACGCGCAAACACATACACAAACACATATGTGACCGTTTAAAATAATATGTTCTTAGTACATACGGGTCTGTGAATTTTTTTTTTTACTGAATACCTAAAAATGAACGTCCAAATACAGTCCTAGTCTGACAACAGCTTATTGAGCCTGTGAAGTGTAAAGCATATTATCTGCATTTTTTTACTGAAAAACAATGAGCTCAAATAATATTTAGAATTTTTTTTAAATAACACAAAGATGAAATATGTTCTTATCCTAGTCTATTTTTTTTTTTTTATATTCACACCAAAAATAAATCACCGACGAACTATTTTATTGGTTGAATTGAATATAGAATTTACGCCAAAGGCTCGAGCACTGTGATTTTTTTTTTATGAGGTCATTCAGCGTCCAAATGGAAATTGACAGTAACAGGTTTGAAAGGTGTAACAGGAGGAAAATGCTCGTTATCCTAGTCTGTGATTTTTTTTTTTTACTGAAGTTGCACAACGAATCAGTTGTTAGGAGATTTTGAGAATTAAGATAGAAGACAATGAGAAAATAAGAAAGTCTGGATTTTTTTAGTAAAAATGAACGAAAGAGGTTGCCTAGTCTGTGATTTTTTTACGAAGGCACGAACTGCAAAGAACCTAGTCTATGATTTTTTTTTTTTACTGAATTTCCTAACACAATGAACACCAAATGATCCTGCAATGATTTTTTTACTGAATTTCGCTAACACAATGAACGTCCAAATATGCGGAAGATTTTTTTTTAGTAAACAAAACAGTCCAAATCTTCATCCTATCTATGGGATCCAAACTCCATAACAGAAAAATGTCTTATCCGAGCCAGTGGTAATTATTACAGATAACTGATAGCTCGTTATCTCTATTTTTTTTTACTGATAAACAATAAGACAATTGAAAATTAGTCACAACGGGGTATTATGTCATTTATTCATTTACTAAAAATGAAGAGATACCTAGAGTTTTTTTTACTGAATTTCAACACCAACAAATATGCCTTATCCTAGTCGAATTAAACTAATTTCCTAAAAATCAAAGAAATTGCGCCTTTTGATTTTTTTACTGAATTAACACAGAACATTCTCGTTATCCTAGTCTGTGATTTTTTTTTACGCAGTTTCTAACACAATGAACGAGCAAATATGCTCGTTATCAGAACCAACGTCCAAATATGCACTTATCCTAGCTGAATTTTTTTCTTTATAAATTTCTAACACAATAAACGTCCAAATATGCTCGTTATCCTAGCCATTTTTTTTACAATTTGTAACACAATGAACTTCCAAATATGTTTGTTATCCTAGTCTGTGATTTTTTTTTCTTTTTTTTTTATTCAGTTTCTAACACACTGAACTTCCAAATATGCTTGTTATCCTAGTCTGGATTTTTTTTTTTTATTCAATTTCTAACACACTGAACTTCAAAATATGCTTGTTATCCTAGCCTGTGATTAAAAAAATTTTTTTTATTCAATTTCCAACACAATGAACTTCCAAATATGCTTGTCATCCTAGTCTGTGATTTTTTTTATTCAGTTTCTAACACAATGAACTTCCAAATATGCTTGTCATCCTAGTCTGTGATTTTTTTTTTATTCAGTTTCTAACACAATGAACTTCCAAATATGCTTGTTACCCTAGTGCCTGATTTTTTTTTATTGAATTTCTAACACAATGAACTTCCAAATATGCTCGTTATCCTAGTCTGGTATTTTTTTCTTTTTTTTATTCAATTTCTAACACACTGAACTTCAAAATATGCTTGTTATCCTAGCCTGTGATTTTTTTTACTGAATTTCCTAACACAATGAACGTCCAAATTTTTATCCTAGTTCTTTTTTATTTCTAACACAATGAACTTCCAAATATGCTCGTTATCCCAGTCCGTGATTTTTTTATTTTTTCACAATGAACAAATATGTTTATCCTAATTTTTTTACACTGAACTCCCAAATATGCTTGTTATCCTAGTCTGTGATTTTTTTTCTTATTCAATTTCTAACACAATGAACTTCCAAATATGCTCGTTATCCTAGTCTGTGATTTTTTTTTTTTTACTGAATTTCCTAACACAATGAACGTCCAAATATGCTCGTTATCCTAGTCTGTGATTTTTTTTTTACTGAATTTCCTAACACAATGAACGTCCAAATATGCTCGTTATCCTAGTCTGTGATTTTTTTACTGAATTTCCTAACACAATGAACGTCCAAATATGCTCGTTATCCTAGTCTATGATTTTTTTTTACTGAATTTCCTAACACAATGAACGTCCAAATATGCTCGTTATCCTAGTCTGTGATTTTCTTTTACTGAATTTCCTAACAAAATGAACTTCCAAATATGCTCGTTATCCTAGTCTGTGATTTTTTTTTACTGAATTTCCTAACACAATGAACGTCCAAATATGCTCGTTATCCTAGTCTGTGATTTATTTTTTTACTGAATTTCCTAACACAATGAACGTCCAAATATGCTCGTTATCCTAGTCTGTGATTTTTATTTTTACTGAATTTCCTAACACAATGAACGTCCAAATGCGCTCGTTATCCTAGTCTATGATATTTTTTTACTGAATTTCCTAACACAATGAACGTCCAAATATGCTCGTTATCCTAGTCTGTGATTTTTTTTTTACTGAATTTCCTAACACAATGAACGTCCAAATATGCTCGTTATCCTAGTCTGTGATTTTTTTTTTTACTGAATTTCCTAACACAATGAACGTCCAAATATGCTCGTTATCCTAGTCTGTGATTTTTTTTACTGAATTTCCTAACACAATGAACGTCCAAATATGCTCGTTATCCTAGTCTATGATTTTTTTTACTGAATTTCCTAACACAATGAACGTCCAAATATGCTCGTTATCCTAGTCTGTGAATTTTTTTTTTTTACTGAATTTCCTAACACAATGAACGTCCAAATACGCTCGTTATCCTAGTCTGTGATTTTTTTTTACTGAATTTCCTAACACAATGAACGTCCAAATATGCTCGTTATCCTAGTCTGTGATTTTTTTTTTTACTGAATTTCCTAACACAATGAACGTCCAAATATGCTCGTTATCCTAGTCTGTGATTTTTTTTTACTGAATTTCCTAACACAATGAACGTCCAAATATGCTCGTTATCCTAGTCTGTTATTTTTTTTACTGAATTTCCTAACACAATGAACTCCCAAATATGCTTGTTATCCTAGTCTGTGATTTTTTTAAATTGAATTTCTAACACAATGAACTTCCAAATATGCTCGTTATTCTAGTCTGTAGTTTCCGTGAACTTTCAAATTTTTCCTATTGATTTTTTTATTGAATTTCTAACAAACTGAACTTCCAAATATGCTCGTTATCCTAGTCTGTGATTTTTTTTATATTGTTTTTTGTAAGGGAGGAACCACCGCGTCCGTACAAGAGACAAACTCGACCCCTTCAAAACTATAGCCTTCATGCCGCTGTCCCTGATAAATGATCATTCCTTCCTGGCTTCTCATTAGTCTCCCATTATGACATTGCAGCCCCGACTTAATCATTATCCTTGCTAAAAGGGAAGGACGGGAAGTGGGCGATGGGTGAGGGGGAGGGAGGAGGGGTCCTACGGCTAATGGGGATGGGAAGGTGGAGGGTGGTGGTTCGAGTCTGCCTCTTACATTGCACGGCTAGTATACTAGGCTAGGGCGCTCTCTCTCCGTAGTCCCAGCCTGGGACGGCACTAATGCATATTAGCAAAGGGGAGACCCTCTCTCTCTCTCTCTCTCTCTCTCTCTCTCTCTCTCCTTTCTTCTATTCCTACTTCTTATTCCCAAGAGCCGCAATTTACATTATTCAAAATGCCGAAGGTTCTTGCGTTAGGAAACGTTACATGTTGTATGAATCGGCCGCCAGCCGGGATTCGTACGTCATACAAAAATGGGGAGAAGCACCTTGGGCTTTCATACATTTAGAATGGAAGAGAATGGAATACAAAACTGAATTTAGGCCAAAGGCCAAGCGCTGGTACCTATGAGATCATTCAGCGCTGAAGGGGAAATCGAAAGTCAGTAAGAAGGTTTAAAAGGTGTAACAGGAGGAAAACTTCCTAAGAAAAATTTTATACAGAGGGTGGAAAGTCAAATGGAAGAAAGAGAACATGAACGGAGGCACAGTAAAAGAACGAGAGAGGCTGCAGCTAGGGGCAGAAGGGACGATGCAAAGATCCTTAAGTAATTACGGACATTTAGAATGGAGGAACACTCAACGGTCATTCTTGTGGCAACTGTTAAAGAAATACTACCGACATTTGACCGTGGAATCAAAAACGTAAATTCACATACTAAACCAAAAATATCATGTCGAATTTCGTGTTTTCTGATTTCACACGCAACAGATGACATTGCAGTGAAATATTGCTGATAAGCAATTGCAGTGAAATATTGCGGATAAACAATTGCAGTGAAATACTGCGGATGAGCAATTGCAGTGAAATATTGCAATTGCAGGAAATAAGCAATAAGCAATTGAGAAATACTGCGGAGGAGCAATGGCAGTGAAATATTGCGGATAAGCAATTGCAGTGAAATACTGCGGATAAGCAATTGCAGTGAAATATTGCGGATAAGCAATTGCAGTGAAATATTGCGGATAAGCAATTGCAGTGAAATATTGCGGATAAGCAATTGCAGTGGAATATTGCAGATAAGCAATCGCAGTGAAATATTGCGGATAAGCAGCTGCAATGAAATATTGCGGATAAGCAGCTGCAATGAAATATTGCGGATAAGCAGCTGCAATGAAATATTGCGGATAAGCAGCTGCAATGAAATATTGCGGAAGCTGCAATATTGCGGATAAGCAGCTGCAATGAAATATTGCTGCAGTGAAATATTGCGGATGAGCAATTTGCTGCAGAAATATTATTGCGGATGAGCAACTGCAATGAAATACTGCGGATGAGCAACTGCAGTGAAATATTGCGGATGAGCAACTGCAGTGAAATATTGCGGATGAGCAACTGCAGTGAAATATTGCGGATGAGCAATTGCTGCGAAATATTACGGATGAGCAATTGCTGCGAAATATTACGGATGAGCAATTAGCAACTGCAATGAAATACTGCGGATGCAGATAAGCAATTGCAGTGAAATATTGCAGATAAGCAACTGCAGTGAAATATTGCGGATAAGCAATTGCAGTGAAATATTGCGGATAAGCAATTGCAGTGAAATATTACGGATAAGCAATTGCAATGAAATATTGCGGATAAGCAAAAATCATCAATTACAACGTTTGAATAAAATTCCGCTTCGCGGGCATGGTTTGTGATTATACAGTATATATTCCCTTTCTAAGACATAAGATCATAAAAGCAGCTTTACAAAAAAAGGGGAAAGATTAGCGAAGCTTTTCATGAAACACATAAAAAACAAAGCAGCTTAAAATATGAAGATATATATTAATAAACATTAAATATGAATAACTGAAAATATCATATTTTCCGTCAGCCTTATTTATAAATCTGAAATAACGTTGAAAGAATTTAACACTGTCAGAAGGAACTATATAAACTGAAAAATATAAAAAAATTTAAACCAGATATGACCGTACAGAAGACACACATTACAAAAAAAAAAGAAGTAACAAATGCGCCGAAGTTTTTTCGGCGCAATCGAGTTTTCTTTACAGCCGCTACAGCGTATAATCAAGGCCACCGAAAACAGATCCATCTTTCGGTGGTCTCGGTATAATGCTGTATGAGCCGCGGCCAATGAACCTTTAACCACGGTCCGGTGGTGGGCTATCCTATATCGTTGTCAGACGCACGATTTTGGCTAACTTTAACCTTAAATAAAATAAATTCTACTGAGGCTAGAGGACTGCAATTTCGCACGTTTGATGATTGGAGGGTGGATGATCAGCATACCAATTTGTAGACCTCTAGCCTCAGTAGTTTTTAAGATCTGAGGGCGGACAGAAAAAGTGCGGACGGATAGACAAAACCGGCACAATAGTTTTATTTTACAGAAAACTAATGGATGATGCATCTTATACGTACATAATATTCTGACACAACTATTTAATCGCCATTTCGTCACTCATAATCAGTTATAATAATAGTTAATCCACGGGATAATGTGCTAATAATGTAATAATCCTCAAGAATTTATGCCATTCTCAAGGGCTACACCTGCTGGAAAATCATAGCTCCTAACTAAATACTGAAGCATTACGAACATAAGATCTGTTTATTAAAGTATTAAAACATCAAGGGAAACATCAGCAGCAGCAGCAGCAGCAGCAACAACAACAACAAATAACAACAACAACAACAACAACAACAACAACAACAATAATAATAATAAAATATAATAATAATAATAATATAATAATAATAATAGTAATTATTATTATTAATAATTATTATTATTATTATTATTATTATTATTATTATAAGAACAATACTATATACCATTTAGAGCCTCAAAGAGGGTCTCTTCCAAGATATAATAATAATAATAATAATAATAATAATAATAATAATAATAATAATAATAATAATAATAATAATAATAATAATATGTAGGTAGAACACCCTCTTTCAAACAAGAGGAATTAAATGCGGTTGCTGCGTCAGCTGCATTAATTTTGCATAACTTTTCTTCAATCTTTCTTAGGACTGAAATAATAATAATAATAATAATAATAATAATAATAATAATAATAATAATAATAATAATAATAATAATAATAATAATAAGTATCTTGAATTTTACAAAAGCTATCAATAATAATAATAATAATAATAATAATAATAATAATAATAATAATGGCAAGCATTTTGACAGTTCCCAAAGCTATTCCTTGACCGCCTTCTCTCCATGAGAATTCCAGTTGGAAATCCGGACCAATGCTTCACAAGATTATCCAGGCTTTGCCATTTATTCGTTGTCCATTCACACTCACTGACTTATTTTCAACATTTTGGGATATGTCGGCAATAAGTTTCCAACCTGTTTATGACATGTTTAACCGTCATAAGTGAAAAAAAAAAACTATTTGTGAGAAACCTATAGAAAATACAACTAATATATGTATAGAAGAAGTATGAATTCCCTTTTTGACAATAGCACATAAATGTCACTGAGAGGTTTCACATTTAAACCTGTAAAATAAACTGGGTCTTAAATGGCAAATGTATAATTAATTTCCTGGGAGGATAAACTATTCGAAAGTTCACGTCTCCATAACTGAGCTAAATGCTTAAATATCACTGAGTATAATGAAGTCATATTCATTGATTAGCATAATACGGTTGCAGCTTGGCTTGTGAATAATAATAATAATAATAATAATAATAATAATAATAATAATAATAATAATAATAATAATAATAATAATAATAATCAGAGTCCTCGGTCCCATCTCGATGTGAATTGGAAAATTATTTCTCTTGCACACGTCACAGTGTATTGATTATTTCCAGCAATAATAATAATAATAATAATAATAATCAGTCAGGTTCCCATCCCAATGTGAGTTAGAAAATTATTTCTATTACACACGCGACTGTGTATTGATTTTTTCCACCAATAATAATAATAATAATAATAATAATAATAA
>NC_089791.1:28438387-28463387 GCF_040412425.1 Macrobrachium rosenbergii | reverse complement strand
TCCTAATGCGACAAAAAAAAAAATACTTTTTCCTCAAAATAACAAACAAACAGCTGTTATGGTACACAAATACTATAGTGAAAAACTATTGAGAGAGAGAGAGAGAGAGAGAGAGAGAGAGAGAGAGAGAGAGAGAGAGAGAGAGAGAGAGAGAGAATATGCTCCTCACGACAAAAAAAAAAAAAACTCTTGACCCCAACAACAAACAAACATACAAACATCCGTCACGACACAAATACTATAGTAGAAAAAAAGGTTAGATAAAATGACCGAAATATAAAATAGAATAAAAAAAGGTCAAAAACAATCACGAGGGAAATCATATTCCATCCTTTCGCAAAACTTGTTTTTACGGCTGTCGCCCCACCTGAAAATTTAATCTGCTTCCACCCGTTCGACGCAGACAGGAACATCTCTCTCGTTAACTTCGTCAATTCGACGGAATCTATGTCGGTTATAGAGCGAGGATTCAAGAGACAGTCTTCCTTTAATTTCGGATTATAGAATACGTCACTTTCTATGAATGGCTAATCGTGGTATTCAAGAAACAGACTTGTTTTATTTTCGGATTATAGAATACGAACGCTGATCATGGCTAATATAGCGAGCATTCAAGAAAGTGTTATTTTAATTTCGGATTATAGAATACGTCACTTTCTTTGAATGCTATTCATGGTATTCAAGAAACAGTCTTGTTTTATTTTCGAACTGTAGAATGCGTTTTATTTTCGGATTACAGAATACGTTACTTTCTCTGCGTGCTAATCATGGTATTCAAGAAACAGTCTTGATTTATTTTCGAATTGTAGAATACATTTTATTTTCGGATTACAGAATACGTCGCTTTCTCTGCGTGCTAATCACGGTATTCGGATTATAGAATACGTCACTTTCTTTGAATGCTAATCATGGTATTCAAGAAACAGTCTTGTTTTATTTTCGGATTCTAGAATACGTTTTATTTTCGGATTATAGAATACCGTACGTCACTTTCTTTGAACGCTAATCATGGTATTCAAGAAATAGTCTTATTTCATTTTCGGATTATAGAATACGTCACTTTCTTTGAATGCTACTCATGGTATTCAAGAAACAGTCTTATTTCATTTTAGGATTATAGAATACGTCACTTTCTTTGAATGCTACTCATGGTATTCAAGAAACAGTTTATTTCATTTTAGGATTATAGAATAAGTTACTTTTCTTTGAATACTAATCACAGCATGTAGGATATATGACGAGCATTCATGAAAAAACAGTCTTGTTTTATTTTCAGATTAAAGAATACGTCACTTTCTTTGAACGCTAATCACAGTATTCAAGAAACAGTCTTGTTTATTTCATTTTCGAATAGAATACGTCACTTTCTCTGAATGCTAATCATGGCATGTAGGATATAGGACGCGTAATTCAAGAAACAGACTTATTTCATTTTCGGATTATAGAATACGTCACTTTCTTTGAACACTAATCATGGCATGAGAGTAGGCCTACGCCGATTTCAAAAACCTGAAACTCAACAAAATCGTAAAAGCATTAATATTCTTGAAACTTAAAATTCATCTGGAAGTAAAAATTCAACATTCCATCAAACAGGAATTCACTGGAATGAGTTACACTATAATTAAAAAGGGAATGTTTGGGCATATAAAGAATGAAGGAATCGTGAAACTTAGGCTATAAAGCCTAGCACTGGGGCACTTCCGGCCATTCAGTGATGAAGGCAGTGAAAAGAAGGTGTTGGAGTGGTTGGACAGCAGAATGGAAGGATCTCAGAACTTAAAACCGAGATCTAAAGGTGGAATTGGAATATGAGATTTAGGTCTGATGCCAAGCGCTGGGACCTATGAGGTCATTCATCGCTGAAAGGAAAATTGAGAGTAAAGGTTTTAAAGGTGTAACGGAAGGAAAACTCGCAGTTACACCATGAAACAATTGTTAGGAGAGGGTGAAAGGTACGATGGAAGACAGAGGATATAAACGGAGGTACAGTAAATGGAATGAAAGGGGTTGCAGCTAGGGGCCGAAGGGACGCTGCAAAGATCCTTGAGTAATGCCTGCAGTGCACCGCGTGAGGTGCATTAGAGCGCTACCCCAAACGGGGGATCTAAAGGTAAAACTGGATGTAAATTCCACAGACGCGCTAAGAAGTGATAAACAGAGAAGTTGGACATCAACATGGAAGAAAGGGAACGGGAATGGAGGTAAACTAAAAGGCTACAAGGCGGTTGTAGCTAAGTTCCTCGTTGGACGAGTCGGTAGAGTTCTCGGCTAGCACTCTGCTAGGCCCGAGTTCGAGTGGAGAACTCCAGCCGGCCAATGACGAATTAGAGGAATTTATTTCTGGTGACAGAAATTCATTTCTCGCTATACTGGTTCGGATTCCACAATAAGCTGTAGGTCCCTTTGCTAGGTAACCAATTGGTTCTTAGCCACGTAAAATAAGTCTAATCCTTCGGGCCAGCCCTAGGAGAGCTGTTAATCAGCTAAGTGGTCTGGTTAAACTAGGGTACACTAAACTTTTATTTTGGGCCAAATGCACAATGTAAACACCCCAGAGTAATGCCTACCGTGCACCACGTGAGATGTACTGACGACGCTAAACCCCGTACGAGAATGAAGGAAAGCCTGGCAAGAAATTTAGACATTTTGCTAACCGCCGCCTCGGCCCCCAAAGTCTAACCTTTACGAAACAAACCAATTTTTAAAAATATCGAAAACGTAATTCTTAACGTTTATTACACTTACTACATTACCAAAAACGTAATAAAAATAATGAACTTATCTCATTTTTAAGTACAGCCTAAACATTAAGATAAAAAAATCCTTCGTCGAATTTCTTCAAAGTAAAAATATTATATAAAAGTCACATTTCTAACATGCTGAAATCCCTGTACTTCCTTCCTTCCTTCCTTCCCATACGCCTTCCGAAAAAAATGTATGCCCTCCTACACAACCTTTCCCCTCCCCGTCCCCCTCCCCTACCAAAAAGAAAAAAAAAAAGTCAGACAAGGAACTCTCGCTCAGTATTCCGAGCCAGCCACTGCCCATATTGATAAAAGGTATACGTGATCGACATTATCAACGCCTATTCTAAAGCAATTTTCTCTCATACTTGGACCAAGGGGTAGGGGGGGGAGGAGGAGGAGGAGGAGGAGGAGGAGGAGGAGGAGGAGGAGGAGGAGAAGAGGAGGAGGGGAGGAGGAGGGGGAGGATGAGGAGGAGGAGGAGGAGGAGGAGGAGGAGGAAGAGGGGATGGGGGGAGGGGAGGGGGAGGAGGAGGAGTCGAGGGGAGGGAGGGGGAGGAGGAAGAGTAGTGGGGAGGAGGAGGAGGAAGGTAGAGGGGAGGAGGAGGAGAGTGGAGAGGATGGGGAAGGAGGAGGAAGATAAGAGGGGAGGGGAGGAGGAGAGGAAGAGGTGAGGGCAGGAGGAGGAGGCGAGGGGAGAGGAGGGGGAGGAGGCGGAGGCGAGGGGAGGGAGAGGAGGAGGAAGAGGAGAGGGGAGGGGGATGAACACGAGAGATGATGGGATGGGAAGGAGGAGGAGGAGGAGGAGGAAGGGAGGAGGAGGAGGAAGATAAGGGGAAGGGGCAGGAAGAGAGAAGATGGGGTGAGGGGGAGGGAGGAGGAGGAAGAAGAAAGAGGAGAAGGGGCAGGAAGGAGGAGGAGGGCAAAAGAGAGGAGGCAAGGAGGGAGGAGGAGGAGGAGGAGGAGGAGGAGGAGGAGGATGGAGGGCAGAGAAACTAGGAGGGAGGAATACACGAAGGACATCAGTAATGGAAGCGGTAATGAGCGTTTTCCGTACAGGAGCATATTAGAGATAAACCCCCTTGCTCTTAATGTGGGAAGGCTTTCTAATTGTAACGGAAAGAGAAGAGGTCCCTACGGACGAGTGCCGGTATTCTGTGTAACGAGAACCGCGATGAGATATAAATGCAATTCTTTAATTTTTGCACAAATGTTTTCTTGGAAGAAAAATTTATTTCTTTTAAATTACTCTTGTGCTATATGGAGTAAGTACTGTACAGTAAAGATATTTTTTTTATACATGTTTTTATCAATTACCTTTATTCTTAATATGGGATGACGTTTGCTCGTTCTTACAGTGACGAAAAAACACATCACAGCAATAATATCTACAGGAGAGTGACATTACTGGTCAAAACATAAAGGGAGTTCACTTCCACGGTGCAATAATAACTCAGTACTTGTAAACTATTCATTAAAAAAACTGAATACAAAAAAAAGTAATTTTAAATACTCGGAATATGAAAAACTGAACTGAAAGAGAAAAATTCTAGTGTATCTATACCAAGTTTCATAAGAAAAAATTTATACACTGAACTGAACTGAACTGAATCCTTTATTCCAGCTATAAGTCAATATATACATTAGATAAAGTCTGACAAAAGAGAAGTGCAAAAAAAAAAAAAAATTAAAATTCTGGTGTATCTATAACAAGTTTCATAAGAAAAATTTACACTGAACTGAATTGAAGTGAATCTTTTATTCCCAGCTATAAGTTATACAGTATACATTAGATAACATCTGACAAAAACAAACCGACCACATACCTTAAACCATCCTACCACAAGGAACAAATCAAAGGGATCTTCCCAGCGCTTGTAAAGATTAACAAAACTCTCGCTAAATGTCAGAGGGAACAAATAGCTGGATGCATGCCTGAAGGGGCCTCGACATTCCCAGTACAGGAAGTCAAATAGCAAAGGGCATCCGAGTTCGGAGAGAATATTATACGAGGGCGTGACAACGACTGACCGGGGAGAGAGAGAGAGAGAGAGAGAGAGAGAGAGGAAGGTGTACCACACGATAAAGTGGGTGAGAGAGAGAGGGAAGGTATGCCACATGATAACGTATAGAGAGAGAGAGAGAGAGAGAGAGAGAGAGGTATGCCAAATGATAACGTAGGGTGAGAGAGAGAGAGAGAGAGAGGGGGAGGTGAGCCAAATGATAACGTATGAGAGAGAGAGAGAGAGAGAGAGATGAGAGAGTAGAAAGTGAGAGAGAGAGGAAGGTGTGCCACATGGTAACGTAGGTGAGAGAGAGAGAGAGACAGATAAGAGAGAGAGAGAGAGAGAGAGAGAAGGTGTGCCACATGGTAGGTGAAGAGAGAGAGAGAGAGAGAGAGAGAGAGAGAGAGAGAGAGAGAGAGAGGTGTGCCACATGGTAACGTAGGTGAGAGAGAGAGAGAGAGAGAGAGAGAAGGTAAGTCACATGATAACGTAGGTGAGAGGAGAGAGAGAGAGAGAGAGAGAGAGAGAGAGAGAGAGAGAGAGAGAGAGGGTATGCCACGATAACGTAGGTGAGAGAGAGAGAGAGAGAGAGAGGGAAGGTGTGCATGATAACGTAGGAGAGGAGAGATGCCACATGATAAGGTAGGTGAGAGAGAGAGAGAGAGGGTATGCCACATGATAACGTAGGTGAGAGAGAGAGAGAGAGAGAGAGAGAGAGAGAGAGTAGGTGAGAGAGAGAGAGAGAGAGAGAGAGGTGTGCTACATGATAACGTGGGTGATACTCAAGGCTTCAAGCTTCTAGTGGTTATTAATAGTTCTCGCGACTATTAAATAGTAACTGAAAAGTAATAGCAATAGTCATAAAATCTAAGCCATCAAAGCAAGCACTGGGACTCATTTGGTGAAAAGAGGATGAGTTAGAGTGGTTGGACAGCAAGGTAAAAACGATGCGGGAAAAAAGGGGATGAGGTACAAGGATCTAAAGGTGAAACTGGGAGAAAACCCCCACAGTTGCATCAAGAAACATTAGTTGAAGAAGTTGGACAGCAAAATCAAAGAAAGGAAGAGGGAATGGAGGTAGAGTAAAAGGATAAAAAGCAGGTGCAGCTATGGGCCGAAGGGATGCTGTAAACACCCTTTGGTAATGCCTACAGTGCACCACGTGAGATGCACTGACAGCTTTATTCCCCAACAAGGTATTTAACAGTAATCCTTTCGGTACTTTTAGTTTTCTGTAAAAAAAAATATTGAGATGCCTTTTCGTCTGTCCGTCCGCACTTTTTCTGTCCGCCCTCAGATCTTAAAAACTACTGAGGCTAGAGGGCTGCAAATTGGTATGTTGATCCTCCACCCTCCAATCATCAAACATACCAAATTGCAGCCCTCTAGCCTCAGTAGTTTTTATGTTATTTAAGGTTAAAGTTAGTCATTATCGTGCCTCTGGCAACGATATAGGACAGGCCACCACCGGCCCGTGGTTTAAGATTCAAGGGCCTCGGCTCATGAAGCATTATACCGAGACCACCGAAAGTTAGATCTATTTTCGGTGGCCTTGATTATACGCTGTACAGAAAACTCGATTGCGCCGAAGAAACATCGGCGCATTTTTTACATGTTTTTAATAAGGACTATTCATATCGTTTTTTCCCAAGCCCGGATAAACAGGGAGGGTTGGAGTGAAGAAGGGCATACGTCCATAAACCATGTGACAAAAATTATGAAATGACCCTTTGGAAAAGGCTCACTGAAAAACAGCGACCCCGGCTAGGGATTAAGCTGAGAAAGAAGAAGAAGAAGAAGAAGATTTGCATTGTGCAAAAAATACTTAAGGAACCAGAATAATGCGATAAACTTGCTGATACAACCTGTACAGAACAGACTAAGAACAATAAAACAGATTTCCAAATAACAAAGAAAGAAAATGAACTAACAAACAAATTAACACCCAAACAACACTTGAGAAACACCAGTTGAATTAAGGGATGACACTTCATAAGATACTCTAGATTAACACATCTATGGACTAAGATATTCCGTAATACCATAATCAGTCTTTTCTTGGATTGGATTGGATTATAGAATTTTGACCAACGGCCAAGCGCTGGGATCTGTGAGGTCATTCAGCGCTGAGAGGGAAATTGACAGTAAGAAGGTCTGAAAGGTGTAACAGGAGGAAAACCTCAAAGCAGTTGTATTATGAAACAATTATTTGAGAAAGTGGAAGTCAGATGGAAGAAAGAATATGAACGGAGGTACAGAAAAAGGAATGAAAGAGGTTGCAGCTAGGGGCCGAAGGGACGCTGCAAAGAACTCTAAGTAATGCCTACGGTGCACCACGTGAGGTGTACTGACGGCACTATCCCTTCAAGGAGAAAAAAAAAACAGCTAAGTTAACGTATCTATGGACTGACTAAGATATTCTAGATTAACACATCTACAGACTAAGATATTCCCTAATACCACAATCAGCCTTTTCTTGGAAGGGAATAACAGACTGAAAACATTCCGCTATATATGAAACCTGTTTAAACAGACTGACGAGAATTACGACTGAAAACCACTTGTTCCCTCCACTAATTTGATTTTCCAAAAACCTTTGATCCGGCAGAGGTCCGGGAGCAGTTGCGACCAGTTCTTATCATAATGCATTATTTCAAATTACGCGAAGAGCACTACAGGCCCTCTTAAATCAGTGCGTATTACCACTGCAGCGCAGCACTGATTAAGAGCTTATTAGTTACAGAGTAATACGTTCTGAATCTGCAAATTCATAAGCCCGGATGAAGTCTGTATCGCCAGTACCCGTTTAATTTGTCTGTGGTGTATAAGGAAGTAGTTCATGCCTTTACGAAGGTCTACTGAATAAAACTTCAGTTCAATCAACATAAGATCATGTATTTGCAATACAGGTTCATTATGGTTTGCTAGTGTGCGTGACGTAATAAAAGCCATGTCTAAATTATAATGTTACCCTTACACATTGTCATTTCTTATAAATTGTCATTATTAAACTTGGAACTTTATCGATATCGAATTGGGGTCGTATTTAACTTTTTTTTTTTAACGGAGGAGAAATGAGATTTTGAAAGGAATTTTTTTTAATACATCAGATTTTAGGCGATGTCGTTCACGAGTTGAAAGTGATCTTGCTATAAATAAAAATACTTTACTTTCAGTTTCGTCTTAATTTAATGTGCGGAAAGGTCAACAAATTTACCTCAGGTTTTGTATAATATCCATCTCTCTATATATATATCTCTATCTCTATATATATATATATATATATATATATATATATATATATATATATATATATATATATATATATATATATATATATATATATATATATATATATATATATATATATATATATATATAGAGAGAGAGAGAGAGAGAGAGAGAGAGAGAGAGAGAGAGAGAGAGAGAGAGAGAGAGATTTATCTGAAAAATACACTGATATATACTATATATTGACTGTCAAGGTTAGCAAAATTCGTCTCGCGAAAGGACTGGGAGAAAAATGAAAGAGAACCAAATTCATAAAAGATACTAAGTTTCTTTGGCACAATCGAGTTTTCTGTAAAGCGTATAATGCTTTATAAAACTATCAGCTACGACCGATAGCACTTCAGTTGCTCCCCAGATATGGGAGAGTGAGGGTTCGTCGCATGCCTTCGGAAAGCACTGCCAGACGCATGATCCATGGCTAACTTTAACTTTAAATAAAATAAAAACTACCGAGGCTAGAGGGCTGTAATTTGGTATGTTTGATGATTGGAGGGTGGATGATCAACATACCAATTTGCAGTCCTCTAGCCTTAGCAGTTTTTAAGATCTGAGGGCGGACAGAAAAAAGTGCAGACAGGAAAAAGTGCCAAGACAGAAAAAACCGTCACAATAAACTATGACAATAATGAAAATTAAACAAAGTTAACAAATTACTAAAATGCCACAAAAACATAGTATCACCAACTTCCCGAGTGCTTGAAAAATTAACACTTGAAAAAACCTGGAGAAAACCTTAAGCTAAAAAGCCCCCTGCAGTAAATAGTGCAGGTCACTCCACACTCAGGAAACCGTGGCAACTTGCAGAGATGACACAGATGAGGAAGCACTAAGTATACCTTCTGAAACATTTACCCAGCCGAAGATGTACATACTACGCAGACGAAGCTGCAGTTCAGGAGAACACAGACGAAGCTGGATTTCAGAAGCTGTGGTCCTCAAAATACAGTAGACGAGGCTGCTTCCACAGATGAACATATAGCCATTACTGGCTTCTGACTTGACTAAACAGGTTCCCCATGATCCTTATGACTGCTCAGGTCTCCATACCTTGGCTGATTCAAGTGGTCAGAGCCTGTCAGTTTGCTATCCAATGTACAACGTCTGAAGTTTGTTATCCAATATCCAACCTCTGAGGTTTGTGATCCAATATCCAACCTCTGAAGTTTGTTATCCAAAATACAACCCCTGAAGTTTTTTTTTTTTATCAAACAGCCAACCTCTGAAGTTTGTTACCAAATATCCAACCTCTAAAGTTCCTTATCCAATACCCAACCTCTGAAGTTTTTATCCAATATACTACAATCTCCAAAGTTTGTTATCCAATATCTAACCTCTGAAGTTTGCTATCCAATGCACAACGTCTTAAGTTTGTTATCCAATATCCAACCTCTGAAGTTTGATATTCAATATCCAACCTCTGAAGTTTTTTTTATCCAATATACAACCTCTGAAGTTTTTTTTACCCAATATACAACCTCTGAATTTTTTTATCCAATATACAACCTCTGAATTCTGATATCCAATATCCAACCTCTAAAGTTTCTTATCCAATATCCAACCTCTAAAGTTTCTTATCCAGTATCCTACCTCTGAAGTTTGTTAACCAAATAACAACCTCCGAAGTTTGATATCCAATATCCAACCTCTGAAGTTTCTTATCCAATGTCCAACCTCTGAAGTTTGTTATCTAATATCCAACCAGTAAAGTTTGTTACCCAATATCTAACCTCTTTAGTCTTTTATCCAATATCCAACCTCTGAAGTTTATTATCTAATATCCAACCAGTAAAGTTTGTCACCCAATATCTAACCTCTTTAGTCTTTTATCCAATATCCAACCTCTGAAGTTTATTATCTAATATCCAACCAGTAAAGTTTGTTACTCAATATCTAACCTCTTTAGTCTTTTATCCAATATCCAACCTCTGAAGTCTGATACCTAATATCCAACCTCTGAAGTCTGTTACCCAATATCCAACCTCTGAAGTTTGATATCCAGTAACCAACCTCTGAAGTTTGTTATCCAATACTCAACACCACATTCTCAGTGGTGGGACTGGGAAAGGGTTAGGGGGGGGAGTGTTGATCAGCAGTTATCAAGTGCAAAGCAGGAGTCCCTCGGTCCTAAGTTACTGTTTAAAGTCCCGCTTTCACATTAAACCTTTCCTTTCCGCCGCGGAGGGAGGGAGGGAGGGCCCAGTCCTAAATGTCAGTCTATATGCAGCTCCCCTTGCACCACACAAGCCCTAAGACTTGTAAAGCATTAGGGGGTTACAAATCTGCGTATAAGCATAATTAAAACACTCATCAGAGGGGGAGACAAATGCCGAAAATAATCTAAAATGCAAATCTGGACCGTTCTTGGGTGACGTGGATTTGAGACTTGGCTGTTCTGTCCCAGTTCCTTCCTCCACCTGCACCTTATCATTGGCTTTTAAGACCCGAATAAACAAGGTGTTAAGATGCTCGCTCCACTGACTTTTGTGCGCAAATGGTGTATACTTTACGAAACAGGTTTTCCCTTGTGTATTTTTTAAAGTAAATATTGCATATTCATCGGATACGATACCCCTTTTTCTTGCCTGGTTACTTGTTTGAGTCAATGATTTCTTGTTTGCCAAGAAAAGTTGAATTGAATATAGAATTTAGGCCAAAGGCCAAGCACTGGGACCTATGAGGTCGTGCACCGCTGAGACGGAAATTGACAGTAAAAGGTTTGAATGGTGTAACAGGAAGAAAACCTCAAAGCAGTTGTACTATGAATCAATTATTAGATAAGGGTGGAATGTAAGATGGAAGAAAGAGAATATGAAAGGAGGTACAGAGAAAGGAACGAAAGGGGCTACAGCTAGGGGCCGAAGGGACACTGCAAAGAACCTCAAGTAATGCCTACAGTGCACCGCATGAGGTGCACTGACGGCACTACACAAGAAAAGTGCAGTAGCTAACTAATGCTGTAAGACAAATTACTCTACACAATCAACCTATCAATAAATTAAAATGTCCCAATTTTTCTTTCCTATTATAATCAATTTGCCTAACCAAAAGGTTATTTAGCAAGAAAATGGAATCTTTTCTACAAAAATGTTCTCCATTCGTTGGTACCCCTTACAGAACTCTGCTTCCTCTCTCGACTGAAACTGATGAAAAAATGTCGCACTTATTCCCATAAAGGGTAATTTTATTTTCCACAATCAGAATAATTTCTCTCTCTCTCTCTCTCTCTCTCTCTCTCTCTCTCTCTCTCTCTCTCTCTCTCTCTACCACATTTCCACACCTCACCAGCTCTCTTCCTCCATAACTCTCAACACTTCCCGTTCCATGAAAAGAGGAAGTCCGTTAAATTAAAGAATGCAAGCCGAATAAAAGAACAACTCTTAAGAGGTTATATTCCGACTCTCGCATCTCATGATCTGGGTCCTGAACCTTTCTTCCGTAGTTCCTTTGACCATGAAGCGATTTCTGAAAAATCCAGGAGGTCGCTCCAAGCAAGCTAAGCCAGATGGGGGTGTGGATAGGGGTAGGGGTGGGGTTGTGGGGGAGACTTACAAAAGAAACATCATACACTGATTTGTGTTATTCAGAATTCTCCATGTACTTTAATCATTTATTTACATTTTCACCAGTTTATTTACTAATTTGTAAATTCACTTTTTCTCATAAACGATCTCTTCTTTCGGTATTTCCTATTAGCATACCTTCTGGTTTTTTTCTTTCAAATGAACACCATATTCCTTAGAAGCCTGAATATCAAGTCAATGGCCCCTGTGGGCTTGTTCCATATGAACAGGGCTCATCTTCTGCAAGTCAGTGGTCCCTGGGGCTTGTTCCATACTCATCTTCTACAAGTCAATGGTCCCTGTGGGTACCATATGAACAGGGCTCATCTTCTGCAAGTCAATGGTCCCTGTGGGCTTGTTCCATAAACAGGGCTCATCTTCTGCAAGTCAGTGGTCCCTGTGGGCTTTGTTCCATATGAACAGGGCCATCTTCTGCAAGTCAATGGTCCCTGTGGGCTTGTTCCATATGAACAGGGCTCATCTTCTGCAAGTCAATAGTCCCTGTGGGCATTTCGTAGAACAGGCTCATCTTCTGCAAGTCAATGGTCCCTGGGCTTGTTCCATATGAACAGGGCTCATCTTCTGCAAGTCAGTGGTCCCTGTGGGCTTGTTCCATATGAACAGGGCTCATCTTCTGAAGTCAGTGGTCCCTGTCTTGTTCCCATATGAACAGGGCTCATCTTCTGCAAGTCAATGGTCCCTGGGCTTGTTCCCATATGAACAGGGCTCATCTTGCAAGTCAGTGGTCCCTGTGGGCTTGTTCCCATATGAACAGGGCTCATCTTCTGCAAGTCAATGGTCCCTGGTTCAAAACAGGGCTCATCTTCTGCAAGTCAGTGGTCCCTGTGGGCTTGTTCCATATGAACAGGGCTCATCTTCTGCAAGTCAGTGGTCCTGTGGGCTTGTTCCATATGAACAAGGCTCATCTTCTGCAAGTCAGTGGTCCCTGTGGGTTTGTTCCATATGAACAGGCTCATCTTCTGCAAGTCAATGGTCCCTGTGGGCTTGTTCCATATGAACAGGGCTATCTTCTGCAAGTCAGTGGTCCCTGTGGGCTTGTTCCATATGAACAGGGCTCATCTTCTGCAAGTCAGTGGTCCCTGTGGGCTTGTTCCATATGAACAGGGCATATCTTCTGCAAGTCAGTGGTCCCTGTGGGCTTGTTCCATATGAACAGGGCTCATCTTCTGCAAGTCAGTGGTCCCTGTGGGCTTGATATGAACAGGGCTCATCTTCTGCAAGTCAATGGTCCCTGTGGGCTTGTTCCATATGAACAGGGCTCATCTTCTGCAAGTCAGTGGTCCCTAACGTTTGGTTCCATATGAACAGGGCTCTCTTCTGGAAGTCATTATCCCTATGGGCTTGTTCCATATGAACAGGGCTCATCTTCTGCAAGTCAGTGGTCCCTGTGGGCTTGTTCCATAAAAAAGGCTCATCTTCTGCAAGTCAATGGTCCCTGTGGGCTTGTTCCATATGAACAGGGGCTCATCTTCTGCAAGTCAATGGTCCCTTCCAGCTTGTTCCAGAAAGGGCTATCTTCTGCAAGTCAGTGGTCCCTGTGGGCTTGTTCCAGAACAGGGCTCATCTTCTGCAAGTCAGTGGTCCCTGTGGGCTTGTTCCATATGAACAGGGCTCATCTTCTGCAAGTCAGTGGTCCCTGTGGGCTTGTTCCATATGAACAGGGCTCATCTTCTGCAAGTCAGTGGTCCCTGTGGGCAATATGAACAGGGCTCATCTTCTGCAAGTCAGTGGTCCCTGTGGGCTTGTTTCATATGAACAGGGGCTCATCTTCTGCAAGTCAATGGTCCCTGTGGGCTTGTTCCATATAACAGGGCTCATCTTCTGCAAGTCAGTGGTCCCTGTGGCTTGTTCCATATGAACAGGGCTCATCTTCTGCAAGTCAGTGGTCCCTGTATTGTTCCATATGAACAGGGCTCATCTTCTGCAAGTCAGTGGTCCCTGTGGGCTTGTTCCATATGAACAGGGCTCATCTTCTGCAAGTCAGTGGTCCCTGTGGGCTTGTTCCATATGAACAGGGCTCATCTTTTTGCAAGTAATGGTCCCTGTGGGCTTGTTCCATATGAACAGGGCTCATCTTCTGCAAGTCAATGGTCCCTGTGGGCTTGTTCCATATGAACAGGGCTCATCTTCTGGGTAAAGTCAGTGGTCCCTGTGGGCTTGTTCCATATGAACAGGGCTCATCTTCTGCAAGTCAGTGGTCCCTGTGGGCTTGTTCCATATGAACAGGGCTCATCTTCTGCAAGTCAATGGTCCCTGTGGGGCTTGTCCATATGAACAGGGCTCATCTTCTGCAAGTCAATGGTCCCTGTCTTGTTCCATGAACAGGGCTCATCTTCTGCAAGTCAGTGGTCCCTGTGGGCTTGTTCCATATGAACAGGGCTCATCTTCTCTGCAAGTCAGTGGTCCCTGTGGGCTTGTTCCATATGAACAGGGCTCATCTTCTGCAAGTCAGTGGTCCCTGTGGGCTTGTTCCATATGAACAGGGCTCATCTTCTGCAAGTCAGTGGTCCCTGTGGGCTTGTTCCATATGAACAGGGCTCATCTTCTGCAAGTCAGTGGTCCCTGTGGGCATTATATGAACAGGGCTCATCTTCTGCAAGTCAGTGGTCCCTGTGGGCTTGTTCCCATATGAACAGGGGCTCATCTTCTGCAAGTCAGTGGTCCCTGTGGGTTTGTTCCATATGAACAGGGCTCATCTTCTGCAAGTCAATGGTCCCTGTGGGCTTACAGTCCATATGAACAGGGCTCATCTTCTGCAAGTCAATGGTCCCTGTGGGCTTGTTCCATATGAACAGGGCTCATCTTCTGCAAGTCAATGGTCCCTGTGGGCTTGTTCCATATGAACAGGGCTCATCTTCTGCAAGTCAGTGGTCCCTGTGGGCTTGTTCCCATATGAACAGGGCTCATCTTCTGCAAGTCAATGGTCCCTGTGGGCTTGTTCCATATGAACAGGGCTCATCTTCTGCAAGTCAGTGGTCCCTGTGGGCTTGTTCCATATGAACAGGGCTCATCTTCTGCAAGTCAATGGTCCCTGTGGGCTTGTTCCATATGAACAGGGCTCATCTTCTGCAAGTCAATGGTCCCTGTGGGCTTGTTCCATATGAACAGGGCTCATCTTCTGCAAGTCAATGGTCCCTGTGGGCTTGTTCCATATGAACAGGGCTCATCTTCTGCAAGTCAATGGTCCCTGTGATTTGTTCCATAAATGGGCTCATCTTCTGCAAGTCAGCTGGTCCCTGTGGCTTGATATGAACAGGGCTCATCTTCTGCAAGTCAATGGTCCCTGTGGGTTTGTTCCATATGAACAGGGCTCATCTTCTGCAAGTCAATGGTCCCTGTGGGCTTGTTCCATATGAACAGGGCCATCTTCTGCAAGTCAATGGTCCCTGTGGGCTTGTTCCATATGAACAGGGCTCATCTTCTGCAAGTCAATGGTCCCTGTGGGCTTGTTCCCATATGAACAGGGCTCATCTTCTGCAAGTCAATGGTCCCCTGTGGGCTTGTTCCATATGAACAGGGCTCATCTTCTGGGTAGTCAATGGTCCCTGTGGGCTTGTTCCATATGAACAGGGCTCATCTTCTGCAAGTCAAGAGTCCCTGGGGCTTGTTCCATATGAAATGAAGATCTTCTGCAAGTCAATGGTCCCTGTTGTTCCATATAAACAGGGCTCCTTCTGCAAGTCAAGATCCCTGTGGAGATTCCATAAACAGGGCTCATCTTCTGCAAGTCAATGGTCCCTGTGGGCTTGTTCCATGAACAGGGCTCATCTTCTGCAAGTCAGTGGTCCCTGTGGGCTTGTTCCATATGAACAGGGCTCATCTTCTGAATACTACTACTACTACTACTACTGCTACTACTGCTACGACTACTACTACTACTACTACTACTACTACTACTACTACTACTAATAATAATAATAATAATAATAATAATAATAATAATAATAATAATAATAATAATGTATGTTTACTTCTCCATTTCGTACAACTCTGAAGTTCTGTTGTTGAAAGACTGAACTGGCCTTAGGTCACGATGGCATTCAGCTCTCAATAAAACAGGTTGTTTGTAATGGATCCTGTAATGTTTCTGATCGGTTAATTGAAACGCCAGCAACGGTTTAATTCATTTGGCTCAAAATGCGAGGAATCAGATCGGGTCAACACAAAATCCCTACGGAAAATTCGATGGAATTCAAACAAGAACGAGCAAACGAACTATTTATAGGTAGGAAGCCAAACACTGACCAGTCGTGGACAAGAAATAATATATAAACGAAGTCAGTTTTCGAATGAAGTCAATTTTCGAATGAAGTCAGTTTCCGGCGTCGCATATCTAAAGGGCTTACAAAGGGGAATGGTATAACGTTTGGTTTGTGAATCTTTAAATTAATGGTATAATTATTATTTCTATCATGGAACACGCGGTAATAAAAAAAAAAAAGCTATAAGGGTCATTACTTCGCTAATCATCATTCCAGTACAGAAAGTACACGTGGCAGAGAGATAGTGGTCAGAGGACTAGGCTATAATGAAATGATGACGTATATGTCATACTAACACACACAAACAATATATATATATATATATATATATATATATATATATATATATATATATATATATATATATATATATATATATATATATATATATTATAAATATAATATATATATATATATATATATATATATATATATATATATATATATATATATATATATATATATATATATATATATATATATATATATATATATATATATATATATATGTGTATGTATATTATATATATACATTTTTATATATTTATAAATATACATAAGTACAGTATGTGTGTATGTATATACATACATATGTATACATATATATATAACCTTTCAGTTTCTCTAAAAATCAAACTACACAAAAGCAAAATGAAATAAAGCCCCCCGCCCAAACAGGCACGGCAGGGCTGCCATCGGTCACATTTTACATTTTGGAGGCCGAAAATGAGAAATAAAATAAACGAAAAGAAGATAAAAACTTCACCGTAGCTATGAATAGCTCTCGAGGTTAAATCTAGTAACCATTTGTCAAGCTGTCAAGTTCAGCCACTCCTTCCCCCACCCCTCACCCCTCCCCCTTCCCATGTAACCCAACAGGGAGCATCACCCCCTCCCCAAAAGAGTTGGATTGAAATGAAGAGTATTTTTGATACTGTCCCCTCAAGCCAAGATCAGATTTAAAACATGAGGGCAACCTGGAGTTAAAATGTCATATCAGGACGCGGATATATATTCACACACACAATGCAGATTTAATATGAAGGAATTAAATTCTAGGCGGCTTTATGTTTTGCTATATTCGTTATGAATTCGTTTGGCCGTGGCATATCAATTTACAAGTGAGGATTTTTCATAAGTGAAAAACTACTGCGCAGTGCATTAAAGACGGCTACGTTATTTACAAATAAAATGCTTCAACGTGAATATTAAAGTACAGATGTAGGTAAGAGTGAGATCAATATTTAATTGTATGGATGATCTTAACTTCAGAGCACAGTAGTCAATTTCAATTTTGGATCCTACTGTATGCATACAACACGCAAACAAACTATATATATATATATATATATATATATATATATATATATATATATATATATATATATATATATATATATATAGGTTAGATAAGGTAAGGTGCAACCTTATTACTTTAATTTATAGTGTCTTAGGTTAGTTTAGGTGGGGTCACCTACGCTAGGTCAAGGCATCATTATGAAGGTTAGTTTGGAACCTTATTATTTTTATTTACAAAGCCCTCGGTTAGGTTAGGTTGGGGTTCCCCAATGACTAAACCAGCCTGGCCAGCAAGAACTCTGTGCCCTAGTCTATGTTAACTTCTGTGGTCCCTGTAATTGTGGGATATAAGGGCAGGGTCAAGCACCTCTAAACTACTCACATCAGTATGTGTATATGTATATGTATCTATAATTATAATATATAATTAATATATAATTATATACATATATATATACATTATATATATATAATTATATATATACCATATATATATATATATTATATATATATATATATATATATATATATATATATATATATATATATATATATATATATATATACATATATATATATATATATATATATATATATATATATATATATATATATATATATATATATATATATATACATATATATACATACATATATACATACTGAGTGTGAGTAGTTTTAGAGATACTGGACCCTTCCTTTATATCTTCCAATTAGGTGGATCACAGTGGGACGGCAGGGTTTTTGGTGCACAATAGCACAAAATGAGTGAAATACTATGATGTATTCAAGCTAACACAAGCTAGGGCACCTAGGCCCTGTAAATAAAAATCGGGTTCCAACATAACCTTCATTATGGTGCCTTGTCCTAGCCTTGGTGAGCCCCACCTAAACTAACCTAAAACACTATAAAATAAAGTAATAGGGTTGCAACCTACCTTACCCTAAACCTAGGGCACCAGGCCCTTGCCTGGCTGGGCACCCATAACCCCCTTTAGAACCCACACCTAACCTAACCTAGGGCACTGTAAACTAAAATAAGTAATACGAGGTGAGATCATATAGTATCGGGACTGTTTATATGGTAAAGGAGCTAAACACACGCAGAATGAGGCCACTAGGCACAGATGGACTTTGACCCCCCACTGTCCATGCACACTAACTTTTTAGCATTCTCAGGTCACTTCTGCTCTTTACAGCAGTGCTTGGGAGAAACGTGTGTAGAGTGTGGTCATAGCACTGACTATGATGGAGAGAGTTGAGCATATAATCTGCATCAAATTTTGCCAAAACCCTGGTGATACCTGCACACAGACCTACACAAAGTTGCAGAAAGTGTATGGAGAGGAGTGTACAGTATGAACCGCACATGAGTGTATGAGTGGCTCAGATAGCCGACAAAATGTCGATAGTGACAAGCGTTCTGGGAGAACCACAACCAGCAGAACTGAGAAAAATATCACAGTTGTGCATGCAGCTGTGAGGGAAAATCATTGAATCAGAGGAGGATGTGCAGATTAGTTATGGTTCAGTTCAGTCCATTCTCACTGAAGAATGGCACGTGTTGTAGTTTTCTTTTTATATCATACTTTATGAACACCTAACCAAATCTAACTTAGAAAAATGTAAATGAAAATATTATGATCTAACCTAATCTAACCTAACATAAGAAACCAGGCCCTTAACTAGCTAGGCCCCAGCTAACCTAGCCTAGGGAACTGTGAATTAAAATAAATACAGTTGCAACCTAACCTAACCTAACCCAACGTAGGGTATTGGGTCTTTACTTGGTGGGGGGTTAATGTCAATTGAAAATCCTTCAATAAACCTTACCCTAGCCTAATCACAATCAGAAACTGCAGAAGCATCAAGAGGATGTTTGCACACATCCTTGTTATTACACTCACTTTGTATATTCCCCCCACCCAAAAACCCCCAGTTTCCCAGTGTGGTCCCCCATAACTGAAGGAACAAATGGGTTTCAATATTTTAAAAGGATAAACGATATCCAATGCAGTATGAAACCCACCTGCCTCCAACCTTCCTCACACACTGGTTTGCAGCAGCAATGGTAAAAAAATACATTAAACACAAATTTACCTGTCATTAAAATACACTTAGGCTAGGCTACACTATCTTACCTAAATTACGTCGCAGATTACTGTATGCAGCTCAAATAATACATTCGCCCAACGTGGTGCTGAGACTCTAGAATACACAGAATTCTGATCCTATCATCCTGGTGTTCATCTTATCTTCTTGTTGCCATTCACATAACTAAGCCTAGGGTAAGAATTTGCAGGCATTCTGATTAACACTAGCATTTTCTTAGTCTAAATCTTTATTCAAGACCATAAGACTTGGGAGAAAAAATCGTGAAATCGAGTTTAGAACACCACTTATATCAACGATAACGACACGAACGAAATGGAACTGTAAACAAACTGGCGAAGATTTGCTGTCACTTGTCATCGCCGTGAGTGAGTACGAGCCTAAAGTTTATATACAGTTAGCTTAAAACCGTTATTTTACGATTATCTTATCATTATTTGTAAAATATAAATATAAATTAAATTATACAGAGGTATAATGTGTTATTTCCATAAATTTTAGCAATTTATCATGAGTATGAGGCTTTTTGGTAATTTGACAGTTGGCGAAGAAACTCATGAACAGTGTTTACTTGACTTTGTGTAGTGTATTTACCAGAAATCTCTTTTCCAAAAGACGTAAATTTCGAAATGAAATTGCCATTTCAGTGGGCCATCAACGTCAAGATAAAAAGTGCGGACATTTGCTGCTGACGTTTAAGTGAAATGTAAGTAGTATTTTTCACTTCTGTCGCTCTGAATAAGTCAAACGACCCTGAGGAATTCTGTCAAGGTTAGCTGAGGAATCGCCATTTTTTTTTCTAAAAGCTGATTAGCTGTGATACGCTTACGTTACGATTTAAATAATGCCTTGGTGAAACTCATGTTTGGGATAGGTATAGCTTTGTTTATCTGCTTAATAACAACGTTTAGTCTACGTTCTTTAAATGAGACTATGGACATCAGTGGTCGAGGTAATTGAGATGGATTCCAGTGCTTGCCATACACTAACTTACTCACTTGTCTTTATTTTGTTGACCGAGGTTGTCACAGTTATAGTTTCTGAGAACAATCAGTTTTTCATTTTCATTGCGTTGCCTGTTTTACCGGCTTACCTTCAACAGTAGACAAAAGAAGCCTTTTAAAGAAAGGTTCTTGTAGACATGCTTTCCTGAAGGAGTAGCTGCGCTTAGAGCATATTCCTAACCTTATTAGCAACGTGCACAAACACCATGATAGAGCTGTTTCAGAAGTACAGAATTTTCGGAAATCATTTGTCGATGTATTGTCACTGTCCTTAAGCGTATAGTTCAATAAATTCCTCCTCCAAAAAATTGTAGGCCTGGTCCTACAAAATTATGTGGTAAATGAGCAGGAGACGTCCGCACGAAGATGATGTTTATTAATATAAATTTTTTGATTGAAGAACGTAGAAATGGGTGTATATAATGTAGTGATGGTGTGATAATTTGAGAAATGTACTGAGGCAATGGGAAATTTGGCGTTTTTTTTATATTTTTACTTTCGTCCCTGAGGGGCTGGTGCTATGCACAAAGTCCTGCGGAGTTTTCTCCGTGATAAAATAAATACTGTATATATATGTGTGTATATATATATATATATATATATATATATATATATATCAGAGTCGGGAAAAAGATATTTCTCTAATTTGTGTGTAAGTGCGCGCGCGTGCCCCCTTCAGAGTCGTGAAAAAGGAACTAGAAACTGGTAGAAGGGTACGTAGATTACTCAGTCTTCTGTGAGACGTCGTTCGAATCTCCGGTCGGCCAATGAAGAATTAGAGGAATTTATTTCTGGTGACAGAAATTCATTTCTCGGTATAATGTGGTTCGGATTCCACAATAAGCTGTAGGTCCCGTTGTTAGGTAACCAATTGGTTCTTAACCACGTAAAATAAGTCCAATCCTTCGGGCCAGCCCTAGGAGAGCTGTTAATCAGCTCAGTGGTCTGGTTAAACTAAGGTATACTTTTTTTTTCCTGTGAGACGTCACTGACGCGTGTCAGTATTCACCCTGCCAGTATAGTGTTTCTCCGCGTCTCTTGGACAGCTTTATTGCTTGCTACAGTGCTCCACGTCAATATCAATATATTTATACATTTGATCTTTTAGGTGACTGATATCTTTATATGAGGAAAAGTCTTCGCAATTTAATGCAAATATTTTCTTGTTGGGTGTCATTGTAAATTGTAAGAAAAATAGTCTTACGGTTTACTTCTTCTTGGTTTTCTTATTGTCGAGTGATAGATTACATTTACGTGCTGGTGTGAAAGATTAATTCCTACCTCTCCATAATTTCTCTCCCTTCTACTTAATGAGCGAAGGTTAGATAGGCGAATGACAGGGTAGTTTGGGTTTTGTTATTGAAAGAGTTTTTACCTCCCTAAATATTCAGCTTTTCGGGGACTGTTAGTTTAATAATGAATGTATATATGAGCTTTTCAGTCGAGAAACATGCCAAGTGCCATTTTTAAAATATAATAAATTAAATTAAAAAATACTTTGACCCAGGATGGCGCTTGGCATGTTTCTCGACTGATAGCCTCATATATTAATGAAGACGTGGAGCACTGAAGCACTGTAGAAAAAAGGCTGTCCAGGAGACACGAAGGGACACTACACACTGGCAGGGTGAATACTGACACGCGTCAGTGACGTCCCACAGAAGAGTGAATAACCTATGTACCCTTCCTTACTAGGGGTAAAACTCGGAGAGCCTTTTCAAGACTCTGAAGGGCATACACGGCAAAAGTGGCAGGCGCGGAGCTCCAAAATCATACCCACAGGTAGAGGGGGTAAGACAAAACAGCAGAGAACTCCGGAAGGCACAGGAGCGTAACCCGCTGCACGGGTCCAGGAGAAGGAAAATCCTCCGTAGGTATAAAGGATCACGGCAAGCACCAAGGCGTCCCAAAAGTAGGCCTAATCCAGGGGCGTGATATCTCTCTCCTAAAGGTACTGCCGACGTAAAGCCGTAAGTCAAGCCGTCCTTTCAATGCAAAAGAGCCGAACACACTCCCGAATTTTATCGCCCAAAAGGTTCCTACAGTGTAAGCTGGAACAAGATAACAAGCGAAGGGCAGACAACGAGTCGTAGAATGACCAAAACATGAAAAGATAAGAAAAAAAAGATAAAAAAAACACACTCATGGGCGAGGTACCACTTAATACAGAAAAACCCATGGTTGGGGAAAAAAAAAGACCCTAATTCAGCTTTTTGTGTCTGAGCAAAGCAAAGGAAAAGTACTGCGTTAAAGTCACGAATAATTTACATATATATAAATGTGTGTGTTTGTGTGTGTGTGTGTGTGAGAGAGAGAGAGAGAGAGAGAGAGAGAGAGAGAGAGAGAGGTACTTATTAAACGTCACACTCTTGCTCGTAGGCTATTTACAGTTCAAGGCACTAAATATCGGTCTAGTTGATCATCCTCAGTATTTTAAGTCGTAAGCTCCAACACCAGTTTCTTCACCCCCTCTCTCTCTCTCTCTCTCTCTCTCTCTCTCTCTCTCTCTCTCTCTCTCTGTAGGCAGATAAGGCACGAACCTATCAAGAAATTCCCGCGAAGCCAAATTTTTTCTGACGCTTTATGTGGCCCGCCAAATTCCTAAAGAGATCGTTTTTCCATATTCGTCGAACTTCATTACGGCGTCGCAAAACGCCTGTTTCGAAATCTAGAGGACCCGGCGTAAAAATTTCCCAATGAATACGAATGGGGTGCAAAACATCTTTTTTTTTATGTCGATCCTCCTCCCATCCCCCACCACCTCCTCCTCCCCACCGGCAACACGCTCGCTCGTTCTTCCCCCATCCACCCACCTCCCCACCACCAAACCTCCCCCCATCCCCACGGTACCACCCCTAAGCCTCCCCCATCCTGTCCCCCCATCACCCACCTCCCCACCACAACACCCTCCCCCCATCCCCACCATAGCACCCCACTCCTCCCCCATAAGGGCCCCTCCACCCACTCCCCTCTTCTCCTGTCCCACCCACTCTCTCTTTCGTTCTCACCCTCCCCCAAGCCCCGCCACCACCAATCCACCACCCTCCCCCTCGTCTAAAAAAAACATGAATTTACCGGGGCATGACAGTGCTCCACCGCTTTATTCCTTTAGTGCGAAAGTCTCGTGTATTAGTTATGAGGAGGAAATGCCCCACGCGCTCTCTTATCGAGAGAGAGAGAGAGAGAGAGAGAGAGAGAGAGAGAGAGAGAGAGAGGGCGATGCCATTCGAATTTAGGAAGGTCTTTTCTTCGCTGGTGTTCTTACCGAGGCGGAATCTTATGCATAATAATATCACCCTTAAGCTTATATGCACGATGTTCCTCCTCTTGTTTGTGGATGTTGTGCTTGATGATGTTATGATGTTTGCGGTGGGGCGTCCTCTCCTCGTCCTCCTCCTCCTCCTCCTCCTCCTCCTCCTTCTTCTTCTACTTCTTCTTTGAAGTCTCCACATGGTTGAAACTTTCCTCTCTTGTTTTCCACAAGCAATTGTTATTGTCCTCTAATTTCAGTTTTGAGAATCTCTCTCTCTCTCTCTCTCTCTCTCTCTCTCTCTCTCTCTCTCTCTTATTGCAAAATATATATATACAGGTACTGAACAAATGTCAATCTCTCTCTCTCTCTCTCTCTCTCTCTCTCTCTCTCTCTCTCTCTCTCTCTCATATATTGCAAATATATAGGTACTGAATAAATGTCAATCTCTCTCTCTCTTACCTCATTGCATGTTGCAAATATATAGGTACTGAATAAATGTTCAGTCTCTCTCTCTCTCTCTCTCTCTCTCTCTCTGGTCACTCTCATACATGTACATATATATACAACATACACACATACACACACAAAATATATATATATATATATATATATATATATATATTATATATATATATTATATATATTATATATATTATATATATATATATATATATATATTTACATATATATAATATATAATGGTGTGGCTATACATATGTATATAAAATTGTAAATATAGCAGGAAGGATCCTCCTATAAACCCAGTCTCTCTAACTCTCTCTCTCTCTCTCTCTCTATTTCTCTCTCTCTCTCTCTCTCTCTCTCTCTCTCTCTCTCTCATTTATCAAAATATAATGACACAGAGTACAGGTATGCATATTTTTTTACAAATAAATCTTATTCATAATACTATTTCTTAACACTCTACTTAATCTTACTGGACAGAGTTAATTGACAGAATCTGCTTGAGTGAGTTTTTTGTTATTTTCGTGACGAGTACAATTCAGTCCCACATGAGACAAACAGACTAAGAATCTAAATTCATGACTTAAGATTTTACCCCTAAAACAAAACTACTGAAGGGCGGTCACAAGAACACGCTTTTTGGAGAGAGAGATGAACGCTGACGTATGCAAATTTCATAATCATCCCTCCATTAGCTTAATGAAGAATTGATAAGAATAATTTATCCAGAGATTGAATGTTAATCAAAGGAGATTACTACGTGTTCTGGAGCTGCTATACGGAAGTATACACATGCATACATACATATACGCACGAGAGAGAGAGAGAGAGAGAGAGAGAGAGAGAGAGAGAGAGAGAGAGAGAGAGAGAGAGAGAGAGAGAGAAATATATATGTTTATATATATATATATATATATATATATATATATATATAGTATATTTGTATGTATATACACACATATATATAATATAAGTATACA
>NC_089791.1:28418387-28433387 GCF_040412425.1 Macrobrachium rosenbergii | reverse complement strand
GATGCTCAGGCCACGGTGCCTTCATTCTGCAGACTTCAAAGGGGTCCGTGGTCAGAAAGCCTGGCCCGGGCTGGATGACGGCAAATCTAAATTAGTGCTGTTACTCTCAGAAAAGTATTTGAATACATATTCCGTTTTTTATCATTTTGGGAATAATTAACCATTCACCCACCGCTGTTCATCGGTGGCAGAAATGACGAAATTGGAAATGGAATATAAAGTTTAGGCTGAAAGCCAAGCGCTGGAGCTTATGAGGTCATTCACTTGCTGAAAGTAATGTTGAAACAATTGTTAGAAGAGGATGGAAAGTAAGGTGAAAGAAGAGAATACAAGTGGAGGTATAGTAAAAGGAATGAAAGGGGGTTGCAGCTAGTGGCCGAAGGAACACTACCAACAACCTTAAGAAGTGCCTACAGTGCACCGCGCGAGGTACGCTGATGGTACTAACCTCCCTTCGAGGACCAAAAAGATAAGATTACTTCCCTGTATCGCGGAGGACCGAAATACATCATGATTTCTAGATACGGTGTTCGTTGCGTCTACATATACTAGATGGGAGATGAAAAGGAGGAAACAACAGCGTTGTTTTTAAACTTTTGCGACAGGGAAACAATACCGCGTTGTTTTTTTAAACTTTCAGCGGCATGAAACACAATACGCTGTTGCTTTTAAACATTTTGCAAGCTATCGGAGAACAATGTTGGTTGGCACACCATTCTCCAATTATTGACAAGGCTTTACCGCTGGGTTTATGTTCAGACTTGTTTGGGAGAGGTCACCTTGTTCCAATTGCTAAATCTTCTGGTGTGTATAGATATTATGTCCAGCTTTTAATTTTTTTTTAAATCTGTTATTTAAGCTTTATGTTAGTCATATCCATTCCTTTTTTATGAAAAATGCTTCTGATATCTTCTATAGAGTCATATCCATCTATATTTATGAAAAATTCTTCTGATATCTTCTGTAGATTCCCTGCTTAATTTGTTTAAATCCCTGTTTTTTAAGCTTTATGTTAGTCATATCCATTCCTTTTTTATGAAAAATGCTTCTGATGTCTTCTATAGAGTCATATCCATCTATTTTTATGAAAAATTCTTCTGATATCTTCTGTAGATTCCCTGCTTAATTTTTTTAAATCCCTGTTTTTTAAGCTTTATGTTAGTCATATCCATTCCTTTTTTATGAAAAATGCTTCTGATGTCTTCTATAGAGTCATATCCATTTATTTTTATGAAAAATTCTTCTGATATCTTCTATAGATCCCCTGCTTAATTTTTTTAAATCCCTGTTTTTTAAGCTTTATGTTAGTCATATCCATTCCTTTTTTATGAAAAATTCTTCTGATGTCTTCTATAGAGTCATATCCATTTATTTTTATGAAAAATTCTTCTGATATCCTCTATAGATCCCCTGCAAGGATTCTACCTCCCTCGGAGGATTCCTATCACCTGAGAGAATATACCACCTCGAGGGTGGCCTATGTCCCTCTCTCTTTTTCCCTTGGACCCTTCTTTCCCTTATTTTCCTCCGGTCTGGGCCAGAAAGACATTGGATTAGCCGGTCCATTGGCCTGTGCATCAAGGGGGAATAAAAAAAAAGAAAACGAAGGTACCTGCTCTGCTACCTGAGTCCTGCCTCAGAGAAACCGAGTGTAGCGTCTGCCCTGTAGTTGGGTAGTGCGGTCAGTGCACCTCACGCGGTGCACTGTAGGCATTACTTGAGGTTCTTTGCAGCACCCCTTCCGCCCCTAGCTGCAACCCCTCTCATTCCTTTTACTGTACCTCCGTTCATATCCTTTCTTTCATCTTACTTTCCACCCTCTTCTAACAAACTTTCATAACGCAGATGCGAGGTTTTCCTACTGTTACATCTTTCAAACCTCTTACTCCTAATTTTGCTTTCAGCGCTGAATGGCCTCATAGGTCCCAGCGCTTGGCCACCGGCCTAAATTGTATAGTCTATCTATCTATTCTATCGAATATAGCGTCTGGTCCAAGGTCTGAGCCAATATTTAAACGTATATGTAATGACAGATAGGCTAAGTAAAAATGGAAAATAATGCTGGAGTATTTACTTGCTTCTAAAAATATGGTCTGTGTATTTATTCTTTCTGCCTTAGCTAGGTCTTACGGGCTGCTCTATGAGCAGGAGCCCGTGCTGGCATAAAGCCAGCTCAATCAAAATCAACATAGCTGGGTTGGAGTTCCGAAGGGATTTGGCTGTGGCCAAAGCCTGCGGCGGAAGAGCTGACGTCACGACCTAAACAGAGCGGAAATGGACTTATTTTGGGTTGCTGATGGGTAGACCTTGTGTTCTCTAGGCCTTAGTCTGATCCATATAAGTGTTTTTTTTTTTTTTTTTTTTTTTTTACCAGGCCCCGACTGGATCTGCCTAGTATGTCCCCATATTTCCTGCCGTCAATTTCAAAATTATCACTGTTATCAGTTTTATTATGGGCAGGTATGTTGCACATTAAACGTTAATAGTGGTTCTTAGGCTTTCAGCTCTTCTAGTCGCCGACTGGATTGTCCGGTATGTCCCCAGACGTCCTTTCTTCAGCGTTTCAAAAATCGTCATTCTGACCAGTTTTATTGTGTGCATGGTTGACTTAATCGGTAAAAGACTTGCTGCACTTTACTTGCTGATAAAGGTCCTTGAGCTTTTTACTTTTCCAGACCCTGACTGGATTGCCCAATATGACCCTATACTCCCTCTGCCAGTTTCGAAAATCATCATTATGACCAATTTTATTATGTGCTGGTATGACTTATTTGTTACAAGTCATTTAACAAGTGAGTCATACCAGCACAAAATAAAATTGGTAATAATGGTGATTTCGAAACTGACGAAAGGAAATGGGGACATACTAAGCAATCCAGTCGGTGTCTGGAAAAGTAAGAACCTCAAGAACCGCCATTAGTGTGCAAATTGTAACAAGTCTTAAGAAATAATTCATTCCAGCACATGATAAAACTGGTAATGAGGATGATTTCTGAAACGATAACGAAAGGAAATATGGGAACATACTGAGCAAAATTCCCATACTTCCTTTCTTCAGAGTTTCACAATTATCATTATTACAGGTTTTATTATGTGCTGGTATGGCTTATTCGTTAAAAGACTTGTACGTTACGTACGTATAGCCAGAAACAGATGGGAAAAGCAAATGATGATGATTTTGTCTTACATACAGACAACGGCAATTAACTAGTATACAAAGTACTAAATATAGAGACAAACAGCAAATAACTAGTATATTCGCAGCAAAGATAAGAGTCCAACATACCCAACCTTTGGTTCCTCTACCCCCGGATGGGTGCGAATACCCTTGATTCCAAAAATATCTTATTCGTAATATGAATGATTTTAGTTTTTGATATGTTTGTAACGTGTGTAAATTAGCTTACATTTACACATAAATGTTCTACTCTTTTATTATCAAGCCGTTTGGCCAAAATGGGAGTAATCGAGAGGGGGAAAAAAGTAACACAACACAACTTCTTTGCCACATTATTACGTTAACTGCTGAGTCGTAGAAACATGCAGTAGCATTATTCGCTTCATACATATCTAGTTCATCACCAGTAGACATACTTCACCCACACCAACACTGTACCACTCACCTGTAGCTAGCTCGTATGAGTATGCTTCCCGTATGTTAAGTCTGTTCGTATCCAGTACCTTTTTTAATATATATATATATATATATATATATATATATATATATATATATATATATATCACCACCACTGGTGAGAAACAGAGAGAGGGTGTAGTTTCTTACCGGTTTCGACGTTATTTTCAAGTCATTAACGAAGCACTGATACACACACACACACACACACACACACACACATACATATATATATATATATATATATATATATATATATATATATATATATATATATATATACATACATACATATTGTTTATTTTATTTGTCTTTCAGTCTCTTTCGGTATTCATGAAAAACCAAAAATAATCACCACTAGTCTTCTGTGTGTTAAGAGGAGGATTCAGCGAAAGAGACTTCTTCTTTTCCCGATTTTATTTTTTCTTTCCTTCGGGATTTCCTGAGTAAGAATTGCGGACTTGAGAAATTGACCCACCCGTAATTACCGATATTAGAGCAGCGAGCGTCGAGGAGAATTCCAGGGGCTATTGATTTTAGATTTTTGGACGCTGGGAACTGACGTACCCACCCGTCCTGGAATAGCTGTGAGAAATTTTGACATTTAATTGTGACACCTGCTCAGAGTTTATGGCAGTGTCATTTGACGCCAGACTTTACAATGAATTACTGTTTTGTGCTATCTGACACCAGATTTTGAAGTGAATTTCTGTTTTGTACCAACTGCTCAAGTATATGGCAATGTCATTTAATGACAAACTTTGAAAGAAGTACTGTTTTGTGCCACCTCCTCAAAATATATGGCAGTGTCGTTTAACACCATATTTTGAAATGAAGTACTGTTTTGCAACCTGTTGAAAGTATGTGGCAACGTCATTTAACGCAAATTTTGAAGGAAGTACTGTTTTGTATCACTTGCTCAGAGTGTATGGCAGTGTCATTTAACACCGGATTTTGAAGTGAAGTACTGTTTTGTGCCACCTGCTCAGAGTATATGGCAGTGTCATTTAACACCAGATTTTGAAGTGAAGTGCTGTTTTGTGCCACCTGCTCAGAGGATATGGCAGTGTCATTTAACACCAGATTTTGAAGTGAAGTGCTGTTTTGTGCCACCTGCTCAGAGTATATGGCAGTGTCATTTAACACCAGATTTTGAAGTGAAGTGCTGTTTTGCCACCTGCTCAGAGTATATGGCAAATGTCATTTAACACCAGATTTTGAAGTGAAGTGCTGTTTGTGCCACCTGCTCAGAGTATATGGCAATGTCATTTAACACCAGATTTTGAAGTGAAGTGCTGTTTTGTGCCACCTGCTCAGAGTATATGGCAATGTCATTTAACACCAGATTTTGAAGTGAAGTGCTGTTTTGTGCCACCTGCTCAGAGTATATGGCAATGTCATTTAACACCAGGCTTTGAAGTGAAGTGCTGTTTTGTGCCACCTACTCAGAGTATATGGCAATGTCATTTAACACCAGATTTTGAAGTGAAGTGCTGTTTTGTGCCACCTGCTCAGAGTATATGGCAATGTCATTTAACACCAGGCTTTGAAGTGAAGTGCTGTTTTGTGCCACCTACTCAGAGTATATGGCAATGTCATTTAACACCAGATTTTGAAGTGAAGTGCTGTTTTGTGCCACCTCCTCAAAATATATAGCAGTGTCGTTTAACACCATATTTTGAAATGAAGTGCTGTTTTGCAACCTGTTGAAAGTATATGGCAATGTCATTTAACACAGATTTTGAAGAAGTACTGTTTTGTGCCACCTGCTCAGAAATGAATAAACACCAGATTTTTGAGTGATGCTGTTTTGTTAACACCTGCTCAAAGTAATCAGTCCTTAAAACAGATTTTGAAGATGCTGTTTTTGATACCTGCGAGAGTATATGGCAAAATCTTTGTGCAAAATTTCCCAGGCTGTTAAAACTCTTGTGATTGTTTTGTGCCACCTACTCAGTAGGCAGTAATCAATGTCATTTAACACCAGATTTTGTCTTGAAGTGCTGTTTTTGACCACCTGCTTAGAAAATATGGCAAAATGTCATTTAACTTCAGATTTTGTAACTTGAAGTGTTTCTTCTGCCACCTATCTTTAGTATTTTTTTTTTATAAACCAGGCTTTGAAGTGAAGTGCTGTTTTGTGCCACCCTTCCTGGCAACGTGATTAACACCAGACTTTATATTCTTTTGTACCACCTTCAGAGTATGGCAATTCATCATCCACAAGGCTTTGAATGAAAATGCTGTTTCTACAAGCATTACTCAAGTATATGGCAATGTCATTTCTCACCAAAGCACAAAGTGAAGTTTCTGTTTTGTGCCACCTGCTCAGAGTAATCTCAATGTCATTTAATACCAGGCTTTTTGAAAACCTGAAGTGCTGTTTTTCCAATCATTCTGGAGTACCTCCTCTATGTCATTTTAACAATACTCAGATTTTGAGGTCAAGTGCTGTTTTATGCCATCCTACTCAACGTCAGCTGTAATGTCATTTAACACCTCAGATTTTGTATTTCAGTGCTGTTTTTAATTTTTTTGCCTGCCCAGATGCATATCGTAGCAATGGCATCAACAGAAGATTTTGACACGGTGCAAATTATCCACTTTTACAAAATTAGAAGAGAAAGTAGCGACAACTAAAGTCATTTGTAAGAGCAGATTTTGGTGTGAACTGGCTGTTTTTGTCCCACCTCTTCAACATAAATAGCAATGAGGGATATATTTATTTAACAAAAAGGAATTGTCCTTAAACCAGGAAGATGGATTGTTTGATATAAAGCGAGAGAGGAGTTATTGCCCCAAAATCTTTGTGCAAAATTTCCCAGCTGTTAAAACTCTTGTAGATTAGTTGAGAGCTCCAAAGCAGTAGGCAGTAATCAACCCCCGTTTATTTGTCACCGACCTTTTGTCTTAAACAGTTACTGACCCTCGGATTAAAACAGAAGCGTTTCGTACTTTAACTTCTGTCATTGTAACTTGCACAGTTTCTTCTAGCAGATATCTTTAGTATTTTTTTTTTTTTATCAAACCGAACTGCTGTATTAACAACGGGTAACCTTCCTTGAACGCGATTATCCTCAAAACAATTCTATTCTTTATGATTTTTCTAGTCTGAATTTTATCATTTGATCACCTACAATTTTGCACAAGGATCTTGGGACAATAACTCCTCTCTCGCTTTATATCAAACAATCCATCCGCCTGTTTTAAGGACTATTCCTTTTTGTTAACACAAAGTATACCCACATTATTATTTATTTTGAGCAGGTGGCACAAAACAGCAATTTCACTTTTAAAATCTGGTGTTAAATGACATTATAGTACTTTGAGCAATGGCACAAAGCCTAGCACTTCACTTAAAATCTGGTGTTAAAAGGCATTGCAATATACTCTGAGCAGGTGGCACAAAACAGCACTTCACTCTCAAAATCTGAATGTCTAAATGACATTTGCCATATACTCTGGGTGGCACAAAAACAGCACTTCTTTCAAAATCTGTGTTGAATGAATTTTGCCGTATGCTGTTTGAGCAGGTGGCACAAAACAAAACTTCACATCAAAATCTGGCGTTAAATCACGTTGTACAACAAGTCCATATTATGAGTTTTTGGCTTTTCATTCAAGCATTATTGTCAAAAATAACCACTTTCTTTATTCACATATCTCCCTCAAAGCACAAAAAGTCCATCATAAAGTTTCTGAGTTAGTTTTGTGTTTGATTCTTTTGACATTCTCAATAACTTTAAAATGACTTCGTTATTATGGCTGCCTTCTCACTTATTCTCTTTTGCATTTATAAGTGGCGCGTACAGCTTTTCTACAATCATTCTGAACCTTCCTCTATATCTTCTATTATTGATAAATGCTCATTAGCTCTTGAGGTCATAGTCACAATATGCCATCAGTCGAACTGCCCCTGTCAGCTATAATTCATCTGTAATTCAGCTCAAACGATTATTATATTTCAATTAGTTTTCATAATTTTTTTGGTGCCCGTTGATGCTTTTATTTATTTATTTATCTGTTGATTTTCTTTTGGCAACAAACACCTCAAAAGATGATAGTTGTCGCCTCCGCTATGACATGGTACAGATTATTTTTTTTTTACAAAATTAAAAAAAGTAGCATAGCAAGCTTAAGGTCATTAATGTAAAGCAGTTGTCGCCTCCAACTGGCTGTATTTTGGTCTTGATTTTTTTTTTTTTTTTTAGTCATTAACAAGGATATATCAATAGTATATATATATATATTTTGTATATATATTTTTTATGTCGCTATAACAAAACCTGTTACTGTGTGTGTTTGTGCTATTTCCCCTTCCCTTTATTGAACAATTTTTTTTTAACAACAAACACTCTTTTACATACATACATATTGTCGCCTATATTTTTTTTTTTTTTTATCGCTATATATATTACAAATATATATATCGCCTCCGCTATATATATATGCTGTTTAACAAATACCTTGAACAAATTCAAATACTTAACGCCTGTCTTTTTTTTTTTTTTTTCCGTACATTATTCTGGACTGCAAAGCGATGTCATTGTCGCCTGAACTTTGGTGTATATTTTTTTTTTTTTCCTCAAAACAATTCTCATTCAAGCTATTATGATTTTCGCCCCGGGAATTTTTTTTTTTGATGATGGTACAAAAACCTTGAACAAATGGGAAAATGAATTTCCCCGGGGCTTTGGATTTTTGATTTGATATTTTTTTGTCGTCATTTTCAACTATAGTGTAGTTGTCGCCTACCGATTTTGGTCGATTATTTATTTTTTTTTTGGTCCTCAAACAATTCCCAGTTTTTAGAAATTTTGTCGCCCCAATTTTTTTTTTTTTTTTTTTTTTGCAGCCAAACACCTTGAACAAATAGGATGTTTTGTCGCTTTTTGGTTTTTTTTTTTGTCGCTTAACAAACACCTAAACAAATAGTGTCTTTAAAATGGAAAATCATTTTGTTTTTTTGTGCTTTTTACAATTATAGGTAGGTGTCGCCTCCGAACAATCAATCAGGTTTTTTTGTAGCTTTTTACTCTGACGAAATTGTATAGTCTGCCCTCACTATTTTGAATTTTTTTTTTTTTTAATCAGTGACTGATCGAAAACGAGAATTTTGTTTATGGTGTTTGAATAGACACTGAGGGTGTCTGTCGGCTGATCATTATGGATTATAGATTAGTGAAGGAGAAATTTCCTTGACCATATTATGTTGTTTTTGTGCGTCTTTCATTCCTTGTGTGAAAATAACTTTATTGTCTTTATTTCTTAAAATACATGCGGTTAAACACACAAAAATGTGAAACAGCTTCACAACTTCAGTAAATTCAGTTTCGTGTTTGATTATTTTGACGGTTTTAATAAATTATAGTGTATTCTGCCTATATTTTGTGGATGCCTTCTTTTTTTTTTTTTTTTTTGCGTGCTTAACAATTACAGTTTTGATAAATGAAGAGAATGTCGCCCCCGCTTTTTTTTATTTTTTTTTTTTTTTTTGTCGTAAATAGTTTGAATTTCTCCTTAATTTTTGTCACTTGACAATTGGAATTTTATTCAGTAATCTGCTTGTTTCCACATTTCATCGTTTTTTAGAGTACTAACTATTTAGTAGTCAGCAGCTTGTTTTTTATCAATTTTTTTTCATTAAGAAAACCATGCGTAAGTAGTAGTTTGATTTTATTTATTTATCTATTGATTTTTTTCTTTTGTCGCTTAACAAACACCTCTACAAATATAGTATAGTTGTCGCCTCCGCTATTTTGGTCTAGATTTTTTTTTTTTTTTAGGTCGCTTAACAAACACGTTTTACAATTATAGCGCAGTTGTCGCCTCCGCTATTTTGGTCTAGATTTTTTTTTTTTTTTTTTTTTGTCGCTTAACAAACACCTTATATCAATAGTGTAGTTGTCGCCTCCGCTATTTTTGTATAGTTTTTTTTTTGTCGCTTAACAAACCTGTTACAAATACAGTGTAGTTGTCGCCTCCGCTATTTTGGAATTTTTTTTTTGTCGCTTAACAAATATCTTTTATAAATATAGTGTAGTTGTCGCCTCCGCTATTTTTTTTTTTTTGTCGCTTAGCAAACAACTTTTACAAATATAGAGTAGTTGTCACCTCCGCTATTTTGGATTTTTTTTTTTTTTTCGTTTAACAAACACCTTGAACAAATAGAGTATAGTTGTCGCCTCCGCTATTTTTTTTTTTTTTTTTTTTTTTTGTCGCTTAGCAAACACCTTTTACAAATATAGAGTAGTTGTCGCCTCCGCTATTTTGGATTTTTTTTTTTTTTTTTTTGTCGCTTAACAAACACCTTGAACAAATAGAGTATAGTTGTCGCCTCCGCTATTTTGGATTTTTGTTTTTGTTTTTTTTGTCGCTCCTTTTACAATTATAGTGTAGTTGTCGCCTCCGCTATTTTGGTGTAGATTTTTTTTTTTTTTTTTTGGTGCTTAACAAACACCTTTTACAAGTATAGAGTAGTTGTCGCCCCCGCTATTTTGGATTTTTTTTTTTTTTTTTTTGTCGCTTAACAAACACCTTGAACAAATAGAGTATAGTTGTCGCCTCCGCTATTTTGGATTTTTTTTTTTTTTTTTTTGTCAGCTCACCTTTTACAATTATAGTGTAGTTGTCGCCTCCGCTATTTTGGTGTAGATTTTTTTTTTTTTTTGTCGCTTAACAAACACCTTTTACAAGTATAGAGTAGTTGTCGCCCCCGCTATTTTGGTAGATTTTTTTTTTTTTTTTTGTCGCTTAACAAACACCTTTTACAAATATAGAGTAGTTGTCGCCCCCGCTATTGTGGATTTTTTTTTTTTTTTTTGTCGCTTAACAAACACCTTTTACAAACATAGTGTAGTTGTCGCCTCCGCTATTTTTGTCGCCCACAAACTAATTTCCGCCCGAAAATATTCGCGGCGCCTTGCAGCAGCAGCAGCAGCCACGCTGTAAAGCCCGGCTTTTATGTAGCGGCGTATTAACTTTCAATTACCCGCGGCTGTGAATATCCCATAAAGTTATATCTTATTAGAACGGAATCTGGAGGAGCCGAGAATATTATCTTATGAAAAATATATTACAAAAGTGATCGTCCTTTACGGGAGGATTTTATGCATATTTTATGGGCGTTTTATAGGTGATTTCGCTTTTCCTTTCGGGCGGGGGATAAGGAGCGCGCAGGATACTCCTCTTAATATCTGCCATCGGAATTAGCTCCTCCTCCTCCTCCTCCTCCTCCTCCTCTTCCTCCTCCTCCTCCTCCGTCCTTCTTCTTCTTCTTCTTCTTCTTCTTTCTTCTTCTTCTTCTTCTTCTGCTGCTGCTGCTGCTGCTGCTGCTGCCGCTGCTGCTGCTGCTGCTGCTGCTGCTGCTGCTCCTCCTCCTCCTCCTCCTCCTCCTCCTCCTCCTCCTCCTCCTCCGTCCTTCTTCTTCTTCTTCTTCTTATGCTGCTGCTTCTGCATCTTCTTCTTCTTCTTCTCCTTCTTCTTCTTCTGCTGCTGCTGCTGCTGCAGCAGCAGCAGCAGCAGCAGCAGCAGCAGCAACAGCACCCTCCTCCTCCTCCTCCGTTCTTCTTCTTCTTCTTCTTCTTCTTCTTCTTCTGCTGCTGCTGCTGCTGCTGCTGCTGCTGCTGCTGCTGCTGCTGCTGCTGCAGCAGCAGCAGCAGCAGCAGCACCTCCTCCTCCTCCTCCGTTCTTCTTCTTCTTCTTCTTCTTCTTCTTCTTCTTCTTCTGCTGATGCTTCTGCTTCTTCTTCTTCTTCTTCTCCTTCTTCTTCTTCTTCTTCTTCTTCTTCTTCTTCTTCTTCTTCTTCTTCTTCTTCTGCTTCTTCTGCTGCTGCTGTTGCTGCTGCTTCTTCTTCTTCAGCAGCTGCATCACCTCCTCCTCTTCTTCTTCTCCTCCGTTCTTCTTCTTCTTCTTCTTCTTCTTCTTCTTCTTCTTCTTCTTCTTCTTCTTCTTCTTCTTCTGCTGCTGCTGCTGCTGCTGCTGCTGGTGCTGCTGCTTCTTCTTCCTTTGTTGGGTTTTCGAAGTCTTCAAAAGAATCTTCTTCTCCTTCTTCTTCATCTTAGTCTTCTTTTCTTCCTTCTTTCTTTCTTTCTTTTAGCCGAGACTTCCAGGACGTGTTTGTGTGTGTGTTTGTGTGTCTGTATGAATGAATAGTAAATGTTGAAAATGACTGAGACCGTCAGTTAGCATAGAAAGTGACACACACACACACACACACACACACACACACATATAAGAACGAGGTACCATTGTCGACAATGGTACCTCGTTCTGATTAGCGGACCCGGGTTCGTTTCCCGCTACCGCACATTAGAATTTCTTCATATTTCTTGCTCTTGGATCTTAAGGCTTTGTAGTGACAAGCGTATCCAAAAAAGCACGAAGAATTCGAAAAAGTTAAGAGGGCATTGTAGAATATATGGCACTTTAATATATATATACATATATATATATATATATATATATATATATATATATATATATACATACACTTTTATTATATATATACATATACATATATATATGTATATGTATATATATATATATATATATATATATATATATATATATATTCCTTTCCCTTTATTCTGAAAAGCCACTAGTTCCTTTACAGAAGTTCTTATTAAGATTTTTTTCCTCTTTTAGTTCATTAAATTATTGCCACAAAAGTCAATTTTTGGACGCCTTTGGGGTCCCACTGAAAAAAAATTAAGTATACCTTACTTTAACCAGACCACTGAGCTGATTAACAGCTCTCCTAGGGCTGACCCGAAGGATTAGACTTATTTTACGTGGCTAAGAACCAGTTGGTTACCCAGCAACGGGACCTACAGCTTATTGTGGAATCCGAACCACATTATACCGAGAAATGAATTTCTATCACCAGAAATAAATTCCTCTAATTCTTCATTAGCCGGTCGGAGAATCGAACGCGGGCCCAACAGAGTGCTAGCCGAGAACGATGTCGACCCATCCAATGAGGAACTGGTCCCACTGAAGATGTCCATATTTGTTGAGACGCCAATATACAGTAATAAGTAAATCTTATCCATTGTGATGCCAGAATGTGAACCGACTAACCAATCAGTCAACCGCTTACCCATGATGGCAGTGTCCAGCAAATTGATGCAAAAGCAATTTTCTGCCAAAAACAACTCTGGATTTATCCCGTAATGCCCCTTTAGAAGACCGACCCTCGAAAGCTGATAAACCCATCCATTTCAGTCGCGGGGTTAATCTCCCCTGGTGTAGCATGGCGGCGCAAATGCCCTTGGATCGTATACATATAAGTAAATAAATAAATATATCCTATGTACGCGCCGTTCTTTTCTAGTGTATAGGAACTCTGCCGTTCGTTGCTAAGTCCACTACCAACGCGCCGGGCTCCCAAATGCTTTGTAAAAGCTATCAATATCAGGCGATCATTGTTTTTTGGGGGGTATCAGCACCGCAGAAGTCACTGCCCCCTTCCCCCCGCCCCCTCTCCCCGAATCCCATTTCACCATTTAGGAAATTTACATGTCCGCCCGGATTTGGGATTTGGTCACAGTTCGAACGCCCGCCGTTGGTGGTTCTTGCAATGCAAGGCTATGAATGATACATGTTTTGAATGCTAAGCAGTAAGCGGTTTATGGAGTATATGTGTTCATTTAAAGCCCGAATTTACATAAAGGAATGGTGTTTGATTTTTTTTTTTTGGGGGGGGGGGGCGGCTGTTATCTTTGGTTTTGGGAACCACAGTGTGATTCCAGCTTTATCTGTTATGATTTTTTTATTTGACTGAGTTGAGTTCCATTTGGTGTTGTCCTCATAGCTCTTTTTTTTTTTATCAATGTTATCTCTGTGATCTATGTGGCTTTATGTTTTTTGTACTTTTTTTGGGGTCGCCTGTTTGCCCGCAGCATACTGAACGTACCCGAAAATTGGGATAATAATAATAATAATAATAATAATAATAATAATAATAATAATAATAATAATAATAATAAAACAGCGCACATAGTGAGAAAAGTGATGGACTCCTAAGGCGGCAGGATGCAACCCGGAACCTCACACTGTAAAAAAAAAAAACCAGTCGAATAGGATGACTGTGATAGACAAGAAATAAATAAATAATAATAATAATAATAATAATAATAATAATAATAATAATAATAATAATAATAATAATACCATTCTAAGTCAATGCTCAACGCCATATACTGTAGAGTGCTGTTATTATTATTATTATTATTATTATTATTATTATTATTATTATTATTATTATTATTATTATTATTATTATTCATAAAAATCTCATAATAGCATGTCACTAAAATGAAGAAATCCATAGTAGCGTAGATGTAAATATATATTTACATCGTCACTACTGAGAATTTCTTCACCATTATTATTATTATTATTATTATTATTATTATTATTATTATTATTATTATTATTATTATTATTATTATTATATATTTCCGGTGCTTCGGTAGTCCCTTGCTACCACTGAAGGACGTGAATGGCGCCAGGGAGACACGCAAGGGAATATAATGCCCGAAAACGAGTTTACAGAAGAAGGGGGCGATTTTTTTATTTTGTAACCTCATTTCGGGTATAAATATTCCCTGCGTGTACCCCTGGTTTCATTCACCTCCTTCAGCTGTGGCAAGGGGGGCTACCTAAGCGCCGGAATAATAAATGAATGTCGGACAGCTGCTTTGTAATTTACTTGGCGAAAAGAAGAAACTTATACACCGAGTTGAGAAGGTGCAATGTAAGTTCAACGGAACACAGTGTCATTCTTTTTAACAAAGTTTGTCTCAAAGAGGGTCTCCTTCGATAATAATAATAATAATAATAATAATAATAATAATAATAATAATAATAATAATAATAATAATAGTATTGAAAAAGGATGGCTGTATTCTGCGAATTTATCTTATAAAGGATCTTTTCTATTTTCCTTATAATTCGCTTTTCAGGCTCAGCGATGCTGGTCAGCAACTGGCCAATATTTTTTGGCCAGTTGCTCACCAACATCGCTGAGTCGCTGAGCCTGAAAAGCGAATTATAAGGAAAATACAAAACGTCCCGTACAAAATAAATTCTCAGACTGGACAGCCATCCTTTTCAATAATAATAATAATAATAATAAATTGGTCATCAACAATTCAAAGCACATTCTCTCTGAAGAACCAGTGGACTTGAAATATTCCAAATTGCACTTGACTGACATATGCTAATACGCCTCCTTCCTAAGAATTTAAACCAGATCGTTAACAGAGAGGTGCCGGAATGCAAATGATTCAGATGGCTTGAACGCACCCGGCGAAAGCAGCGTTATATATCAAGAAGAAGCGTTCGCTTTTAGACGGCGTAAG
>NC_089791.1:28380887-28408387 GCF_040412425.1 Macrobrachium rosenbergii | reverse complement strand
TTGTCTATCGTTTCCGCACTTTTTTCTGTCCGCTCTCAGATCTTAAAAAACTACTGAGGCTAGAGGGCTGCAAATTGGTATGTTGATCATCCACCCTCCAATCATCAAACACACCAGATTGCAGCCCTCCAGCCTCAGTAGTTTTTATTTTATTCAAGGTTAAAGCTGGCCATAATCGTGCTTCTGGCAACGCAACGACACTTTTGACTGAGAGTTTCATGCTCCGCGGCTCATACGGAGACCACCTAAATATGGATCTCATTTCTTTGGCCTTGATTATGCGCTGTACAGAAAACGCGATTGCGCGGAAGAAACTTCGGTGCATTTTTTACTTGTTATTGTTACGAAAGTAATCTTCACAGAAACTTGAACATTTACGCGCAGACCGAAGAAAATGAGAAACAATACTGATTAGGAAGGCTGATTAGACTCACTACAAATGAAGCCCGGCTGATGCAGCGGTAATATTCGGTGTAACAGGGCTAAAAGAGTTTCCTTCCAGTCCATCATTTCTTTTGTCATTCGGCCTTGATTCCCGCTTCCTGTTGTTGAAATGTTTGTATCCACGTGGCACTTGCATCAGCGCAGTTGACCTCAGGTATGTTTAGCAACGGGTAGCAATTAACGTTGGCCAATCGGTGTGCACATTTAGCGTTGCTCTAACCTGGGGTTGCTGGGCGCCCTCCACCCGTCCGTCATTTCAGACCCAAATTTATGCGCCCTTTTTTTTTTTTAATTTTATTTGTATTCACTTCTCAATTTACTTCTCATGGCACCCTCCTCCGTCTCTCTCTCTCTCTCTCTCTCTCTCTCTCTCTCTCTCTCTCTCTCTCTCTCATATATCTATACAGTATATATATGCATATGTTTTTATATATATATATATATATATATATATATATATTTAATTATATAATATAATATATATATATATACACATATATAGGCTATATATATATTTTTTTATATACATATACATGTATATATACACGTATATGTATATAAAATATATATATATATATATGTATGTGTGTATATACAGTATATATTACATATAATTATACATGTGCATATATATGTATATATGTTTATATGTATATATGATATATATATATAAAATATATATATACACACACACTTTAATGTCAGAAGAGGATGCCTGAGCATTTGGGTGAGCCATGTTATCGAGACTTACAACAAACCTTAGCAGTTTGGTACAAACACAAAATGTCAGATTGAGAATCATAAAACTACTGAGTAAGTAATCAATCGAAAACGTGCATAAAATATGTATAATATTTCTAATTTTTAAAGTTTTCATTAAACATATTATCATCAGACAGTCAGTATTTTGTTTTTATACATACTATCATCAGGCAGTCAGTATTTTGTTTTTATACATACTATCATCAGACAGTCAGTATTTTGTTTTTATACATACTAGCATCGTGGTGAGCAATGTATAGATATACTTGTTCTAATTCTTGAGTTAATGTGTCACCTAGGCAAAAATTATAGTTTTCGCAACTTCTAGAACTTAGCCTATTAATTTTTTCAGTTTTAATCAGATCGTTTAGAAACTCGACCGTGATACAGAGGCAGAAATTTATAAATATTCATAAACAAATTAGAAATGCGCCGAAGTTTCTCCGACCCAGTGGAGTTTTCTGTACAGCGTATAATAAAGGCCACCGAAAGTACAGTAGATCTATCTTTGGTGGTCTCGGTATAATGCTTTATGAGCGGCGGGCTATGAAACTTTAACCACGGCCCGGTGGTGGACTGCCCTATATCGTTGCCAGAAGTATGATTATGGCTAAATTTAGCTTTAAATAAAATAAAAACTATTGAGGCTAGAGGGCTGCAATTTGGTATGTATGATGATTGAAGGGTAGATGATCAACATACCAATTTGCATCCCTCTAGCCTCAGTAGTTTTTAAGATCGGAGAGCGGACAGAAAAAGTGCGGACGGACAGACAAAGCCGGCACAATAGTTTTCTTTTACAGAAAACTAAAAATGACTCCGATGGATTACTGGCTTATTGCATATTCCGTGAATCTTTGCTCTTCCTTGAAATATTCAGAAGGCGAGGAATATTTTCCACACATGACCCATGTCTTGAGACCCAGTCGCTGGCTTTTTGAACCCTTGCATTGTAACTTAAACGAAGGCGGCGTATGTCTTCAGCGTGGCTAACTGCGTCAATTAACCTTGATGCACTTGCGTTATTATAATGAGGTCCTCATTTTCTCTGACGCCGGAGCCCCCGCTGGTGTTCGTACAATACAGAATTCATAGAGGAAAGAGTCTGTTTGTGCTTGATTAGTGGCAGGAGTTCAGCTTTTCTTGGGACTGAGATATCCTCAATTTACTGTCGGGTAGTTCTTCTATTTTATTTGACCTTTGGGATGCTTAGAAATGTTTATATTGCAGAAAAGCTTGTCATAAACACATGTCGGCAACATGTCGCATGCACATCACTAGTTGGTTGAATGCAAGTTAACGACTTGTATTCAACCGTTGGCTTATTTTCGGCATGTCTGTGATACATATGCGTCCATTTGCCGACGTATGTTTATGAACACCTTATCAGACCAAAGGAAAACGACTGACGTTCCCTGATTACAGCTAAGAAGTTTTAATTCGGGCTTTAATATAGAAAATATAATAAATTATTCGTAACTAGTGTACCCACACAGTCGAAAATAACAGTAACAGAAGAGATGGTGGGGACGGTAAACCCCGCCCCTGAGGTACGCCACTTATATAGTTGATAACATCTGACAAAGATTCCTTCATTTTGCATTGACATGAGGCCCGTTCATGAGGTAGGCTAGACACGTTGGGCTGGACGACGACGGCAAGTCTGAACGTGGAGTTCATTACATGTAGACTGTTATTATTACAATTCACATTACGTTTTATTATATAGAGAGGTAAAGTTCCCAGGTAATCGGATTCAGCGATGGAGGTCACGGAGAGGAAGGAGGAGGACGAGGAGGGGTAGATTTTCAGCTTGGTCGGTCGAGCGTAAAGAAACAAAATGGTATTCAATAAATAATGTTTCTGCTGCCTTCAGGAAGTGGGAATAGGGCCAGGGTACGACCCACGGATGCCGTGGGTTGAGTAACTCGCCCCCGATGCAAAGGGAAATGGGCAAGAGTTGGCAGTATACCCATAAATGTGGAAACCGTAGAAGTTCTTTCACAAACAGGTAATGTTGTTTTCTAGTTGGTATACACACACACATATATATATATATATTATATATATATATATATATTTAACTATATATGTATAAATATATATATATATATATATATATATATATACATATATATATATAAATGTGTATATATATATATATATATATATATATATATAGTATATATGTATATATATATATATATATATATATATATATATATATATATATATATATATATATATATATATATATATATATATATATATATATATATATATTATATATATATAATATATGTTGAAACCTTACTTAATAAGATAGCATGACAACAGGAAGGAACTAATATTTCTTTCTACCGTAGTTCTTTAACAGGTAAAGAAAGGTAGGGGAGGAGGAGTTGGGGGGGGGGGGGTGGGATTATGTGTGGAGGGAAAGGAGACAAGCGAATTGTACGGGCCATTATATTCTTACGCAGAAGTTGGTCCCAAGACTGAATGGGGAGATTCCGAAAGAATATTTTCCGTAGAAAACCCAAAAATCTGAAAGTGGTCCGGGGAATTTTACTGGGCGCATTTATGACCCATTGTATTTACCAGTAAGGTCTTTTAGAGGCGTTCTAAGTACTGTTTTATTCTCTCTCTCTCTCTCTCTCTCTCTCTCTCTCTCTCTCTCTCTCTCTCTCTCTCTCTCTCTCTCAACTTGCATCACTCTCTTCTATATTTTTTCGTATATAACGCATGTATGGTGTGTATACACGCTCGTATACGTGTGTACAATTCGGCTTGCGTCTCTCTTCAATAGTCTGATCATGTATAATACTAGTACTCACATATATTATGTTCACAAATATATACAATATATGCGATATATATATATATATATATTTATATGTATATATAATATGTATTTATTATGTATATTATAGACATGTATATACAGTATATATATAAAATATATTTATACACATACGTATGTATATATATATATATATATATATATATATATATATATATATATATATATATATATGTATACATACATACACAAGCACACACACACACACACACATATATATATATATATATATATATATATATATATATATATATATATATATATATAATTATAATATATATATTTCATGTTCATTTAAGTCTGCACAAGTTACTAAAAAAATATTCTAATGCCAGTACGGCTTGATGGAGATGCTGAAATATTCATGACTCGCTAATAATAACAAAATCTGTAACAGAATATTTTAGAAAATGTTGGGCGTAATTGATGGAAAAAAATTTAAAAATGCCAGCTAGATATGGGAAGGACGTGAAACTTCTCTTTTTAGATTATGGTGAAAACTACAACAAAATATTAAGATGAAGACTGAATTAATGATGGTCTGATACTCTGTAAAATTTGTCAAGGGAAGGATTATGTGTGATTATACAAACACACACATACACACACATATATATGAATATATATATATATATATATATATATATATATATATATATATATACATATATATATATATATATATATATGTATATATATATATATATATATATATATATATATATATATATATATATATATATATATATATATAATTATATATATATAAATATATAGAAATGTATACATATATATATATATATATATATATATATATATATATATATATATATATATATATATATACTGTATATATTGTGTTTGTAAATCAGCTTTGAATTCTCATATCCTTCCATCCTAAATACCAGATACATATACATCTGAGAAAAACAAGATAGGATGCATTGAATAAGGCTGGAGTATGTGCTTTACAATGAACTGTCAAGAGATTAAAACAATTCATTACGGAAAACCAGAACCATTTACTCATCTACAGCTTTGCCACATCCACGCATAAGATCATAACTGAACGGAAGAGAGAGAGAGAGAGAGAGAGAGAGAGAGAGAGAGAGAGAGAGAGAGAGAGAGATCTTGACTGATTTATTAGATTTATTATTAAACTCCATGCAAGCACCTTGCTCGGGCATATCACACTGCCAAATGTGCAGTAGCCAAGAGTTAATGCAATTTGGGCAGCAAGGTGGGTCATTTGTGGTCGACGGATGATTTGGTTTGCCCAGTCATGATTGATGTTTCATTCGCTCCTGTTTATTATGCTGTAGAAATATGTATATAAATATATATATATATATATATATATATATATATATATATATATATATATATATATATATATATATAATTTATATTATATATTGTAATAAATAATAAAAGGCCATAATATAGAAAGTTAACTTTCTACAGTTTGGCGTTTTTATGGACTATTTTTATTAAATAGAGTTTGTTTTAACAGAAAATATTTCACAGTCATATATATAAATTATAATATCTGTTCTTCATGAGGTCAGGTTTTATGTAATATTAATGTTATCTTATTTTTCTGCAATTTTATTTGCATTGTTCACATGACTTGAAGGTTGAGGTGAATATAATTCTTTGGAGTTGTAGAAATATATATCTCTTCTTCATGAGATATTCTATATATTATTAAAGTTATCTCGTTTTTTACAGTTTTATTTACATTGTTCTTTTGATTTGAAGGTTGAGATGAATATAATTCTTTGGGATTTACACTTGACTGGTTTTTGTTAATTATTGTTAAATATTTATAGAGAAATATCCTACAAATATGTTATCATAGCTCCACGTTGGGAAGCGCAGGAGAAATTTGTACTGGAAATAACTAGAAAAATTTATTTAACTGTCAAAATAAAATCATCAAAGCTTGAAACGATCTGTTTTAATGAGAAAGTTTTGAACCCATCAACATTTTAAGATAAATAGGTCCCCCACCCTTAACTCCCTTGCAGCATTAGGGTTGAGTTAGATAAGGTCATTCGGTTGCCAGCCCCAACGGCCTCTGCATAAAAGCCTAACCATTTTATGCAGAGTGGATAAGGCGTCTTGGGAGGTATATGAATTATAAGATCCTGTTTTTGCGGGCTATGGAATGTTTGAAATTATTCGGTTGAATTATTCATCAGGAATTATTTGGCTTCTCAGGTGTCAGGGTACCAGAATTTCGCGTTTAGTTATTTCAGAATAATTGTAGCCACGCCTTGCGCCGTAGTTTTACTTGAGAGAAACATTGGGGTAAGCCAAAGTTTGCCAATTTGCCACATAAATATCCTTCCTTACATGCAAGCAGATTATTTTAAGTAAATGTGTATGTAGTTGTATACGAATGCATTTAGCGTGAATTGATTCTTCAGATATCCGTCGTTACAGTCTATTTTTTTTTTTTTATTCATCTGAATTCAATTTTAAGAGATATTTTAACGTGTGCTGTGCTTTATTTTTATGTTGTTCTGTAACTATGAATAAGAAATCTGAAAACTTTCAAATGTAAGGGGTCTAGCCTAACATATGTTTGCAAAGCTCAAGAATATCTGTGACGTTTTGTTAATATTCATAATTTTATAGTATGTGTATATATATATATATATATATATATATATATATATATATATATATATATATATATATAATGTATATATGCATTATATATATATATATATATATATATATATATATATATATATATATATATTAATATATGTATTTATGTATATGCATATATATATATATATATATATATATATATATATATATATATATATATATATATATATATATATATATATATATATATATATATATACAGCGTCAAGTATACCTTAATATAACCAGACCGCCGAGCTGATTAACAGTTCTCATAGGGCTGGCCCGAAAGATTAGACTTATTTTACGTGGCTAAGAACCAATTGGTTACCTAGCAACGGGACCTACAGCTTATTGTGGAATCCGCATTGGAAATTCCATAAGTGTGAAATATCTAGAACAACATCTGCATTTGTACAGTCAAGGTTGAAGTAACCTGTGATCTTGTCACGTCAAGAAGATTGTTTTAACTTGTGAGAATACAAACGATTCAGTTCTTGGACTGTGTCAAAAACTCAGGGTAAAAGAAGAGAAAGTAGTTACAGTATGTGTGCATGGTCCAGGGATGCGTGAGAGTAAAGGGAGGTAGGGACAAAAAAGTGTTTTGAATATGGAAGTAGGTTTAAAGAGAAGATGGCGTAGCTGATAGACCTGGAATGCCTGGCGTGAACTGGAAAAGAGGATCCTGTAGGAATGTGTTCTGGAAAGGCCCGTGAACTGGAACTTCGTGGTTTCGAAGTGAGAGTGTTCGTTAGTGCATCTAAAAAGAAGACAATGTCTAAAAGATTGTTAGATTTTGTGTTTTTGTAGAATACATGGCCATGAATGTAATTTAGATGATTGAAATTAACAAGATTGACTGATAATTTATTTTTAGATAAAATTTTGATAAAGAATCAACTAATATTGCAGCTACACGCGAATGACAGAATTTGAAAGGTTCAAAGCTAGGGTCCTTTGAATAGCAAGTACTGCATGCAATTGCGGGCGCAAAGTTATGAGGAATTAAAGAATTATATGATAGTAAAGAGATGATGGAATTAGGCAAGGAATAAGGCAAGAACCGATTAAATATTAATGGGAAATGTTCTGGGTTTTCTTGAATATCAAGAAAAGGTAATATATCGAGAGCAAAGTAAAAGAAGCAAATGCTGATATATTTCCCCCGAAAGTTGAACATGTTCGAGAGGTTTTGAGTCAGGATAATGGAACGGACGTAGCACTGACTGATGCAAGAATAGCAGGGATCCATTTAAATCTTATTTGATAATGGAGGTGACTCTTAAGAGTGTAAGAAAGGAAATAAAACGTTAGGAAGGAGATAAAAGGCTTGATAGGGAAGGTTTTCAGGCAAGGAAGATACACTGTATATGCTGTGAAATCGTGTGAGAAGTTGAAGGGGAATGAAGAAGTTGGAGATGGAAGTTGGAGACTGTTGAATAGAAGAATTCACAAGGAAACAAGGTTTAAGTATGGATGATCTATAAACAAACTCCTCTATATGCAAAGGTCATAATTAGTCCTGATATATTCTGAAATTTGCCTTATTTCACTGAGATCTAATTCTACCAATTACCTAATGCATGCAAGTGTATGAACTTATACTTTTATTTGTATTAAAATTTTTTTTCTCCATTATAATGAAATATGGTTTGTACGTTGTCATTCCCTGTAGGCTATCGTCACTTTCATTTTCATTTCATTAATCATCAAGTTATTTATTTCATTCCACTACGGCGCTGAATGACCAAAATAGGTCCCAATGCTTGGGCGTGTCCCTAAATTTCATAATCCATCCATCCTGGGTAATAAAATGAAAGTGAGCTGTTGAGACGAATTAGCTTTATAATATTTGTGAAGGGATTTGGGTTGGAAATGGGGGAGGGTTGCTGAGATTGGAAGATGGCGTAAGAAGTTTTGGATATCTGAGATGCATCAAAATGTTTTGACGTGTTGTAACAAAATTGAAAAAAAGTTAAGAATAAACTTGAAAAAGTTATATAATCTAGAAGCTTTAGGAGGAAGGGAGAAAAAAACCCTCTAGAAAAATTCCGGTTTGCTGTGAGGCAGAGTTTTTAGTTTTTAGAATAAAAGGACCTTTAATATCTAGGAAATGTTTAATGTTCAACGTACAGGTAAATGGTACTGTATGTGTAAGAAACGTACATTTACTGCTGACTTGCCTTCTGTTTATGGTGTGGCTGTTTTGCCGAAGTTTTCTGCACAAGTTTTCCATCCTTGAATGAGCAGTTAGAATATGATTTTAGCAGTTACACATGTAGTTTTTCTCTGATGCCTCGCTCCGCTCTTAGGGGAAAGAACTTACTATGAAAAACATTATGCACGCGTATGCTTTGAATTTATATTTGTGCTTGTTAAACAGATATTATATATATATATATATATATAATATATATATATATATATATATATATATATATATATATATATATATATATATATATATATATATATATATATATATATATATATGCATGTATACTACTGTATACACACCAACAGATACACCAAGCCTTAAATATCTTTTAATATCAATACTAAGAGACATTTGTCGCTTAATATATATGAATATGAAAAAGTCACGAGTGTATAAGTGACAAAAATCCAAGCACACATATGATTGTGTTTGTGAGTGTAAACGAACTTGACGGTTTCGTAAAGCAGTCGAAAGCATCCTTGAGGTCCAGGCTCTATAATCAAGTACAAAATACTCACGAAAACGAGAAAGTTGACAAAGATCCGAGTACCGAAAAAGTTTTGCGTAAGTCCGCCACGCGTAGGATTGCCATGACCCACGCGAGTGAAAATCATCGTGGTTCCTCTTCGCGGGAGACTCGCTGGAAATTGACGTGTCATCACCTTCTAATGCCGTCATGTAGATGTAGGGGAGGGGGAATCACCCCCCCCCCTCCCTCCCCCTTCCCTCACCAAGCCCATCCAACCAACCCCTTCCCCCTCCCTTCTTATAGGGTAGGGAAAGGGGAAACTGTGGGTTGTTGAAAGCAAAAATGAATTTGCAGGACGATTCTCCCCGGAAAGGTTGAGAGTTCATTTTCTCCTTCTCCTACTCCTTCATCTCTAAGTTCCTCCTCCTTCTCCTCCTCTTCTCCTCCTCCCACCTCTAGACCCTACCTTTCATCCTCCTTTCGCCCTACCTCCACCCTCCCCCACCGCGATCGTTCATCCTCCATCTCTAGCCTTGGTACAGTAGTAGGAGTGACAAGTGAAAGTATAAGTAAGTGCAGAGGCAAGGGAGGAGGAGGAGGAGGAGGAGGAGGAGGAGGAGGTGGGGAGGAGTAGGAGGAGGAGTAGGAGGAAGGAGGAGCATGTTAGGAAAGGAAGGAGTTCATTGAGGGAAACGAGACGTCGACGGGAGTGTGTCTTGGTTCCTGAGTTAGTTGCTTCTCCTGCATTGTAACGGCGTCCCCCATTGCCAGTAGCTGAGACCTCCTCTCTCCGTCAGGTGTTCGAAGAGGAACGTGTTTTCTCGACTCCATTAAGGCGTCAGATTCAAAGGTGAGTTTTGACAAACTTTTTCTCTTGATGGTCATATAACTAGATATATTTTGCAGCTTTTGGGTGTAGAACAAGTCTTGTGTCTGTGTGTGTGCGTCTATGTATGTATGTTTTATATTAGTGGAGAGCTAACAATATTTAAAACTCACAGACACATATATCTGATATGTGTGTGTATGTGTGTGTGTGTGATTGAAATTATTGGCAAGCTAACAAGACTTAAACATTCTCTTGAAGGGAATTTGTCCCAAGATGAATTATTGATATACCTTACATTTATATTTATTTTATGATAGAACAAGAGAATATAACTGGCTGTTATTAGTAATATAACAAAGTGCTTGTTTAAAGTACAGCAGTTTTATAAATATTTGTTATATTGGGTTGGTGATCATTTACCAAAGAGTTTAACATTTACCTCTGGCTACGTAAATACTTATCTCACGAGTCTGTATATAGCTCTTGGATTAACAGGATTACTGTAGCATCGGTTGAAGACAAATAAAGAAGGTTTAAGGACATCTTATCTCTGATTATTCCACCAAGTACAATTGGGATATAAATGATTATTTCATATTTATTATTTTACATTTTTATCTAAAGCAGAACATAAAGAGTTATTTATTTGCGTCCCAGCTTTGTCATTTTTGTTTCTTAAAAGAAGGCTGAACTTGAAATGTGGCATTTTTGCACCATCTTTATTTAATAACTAAGCGCAGCTTTATACGTGACATGTATATGTGTTTGATTGTTTTTACCCTGTGTATATGTGTATGATTGCTTGCACACCTAGCCCGTGCATATGGTAGGCATATAATTATGTGTGAGTACGACTGCATTTAAAATTTATAGGAGTTATGTTATTTTTTAGATAAGATCATTATCATTAAAAATCTTGAAGAAAGTAATACGTATTCTTTTTCTAAGGCTAACTAGTGACTGTCAACGAAGATTCCTTTAGAAAGCAATGTATGTACCAGGGTTTATGTAGTACTGCAAATGATTATTTAATGTAGCTTATATATATATATATATATATATATATATATATATATATATATATATATATATATATATATATATATATATATATATATACACGTGTGTGTATGTTGTTTCACCTTTGCGTAGAATGAACACTTAATCTTACGTCACATCTCACTGAGGAATCGTAAAAGTCAAGCTTTATTCCACTGCATGCCACGGCGAGCAACAAACAGCAACAAACGGTGTGGTATTTAGTCAAACACAGTGCGAGAAGAAAAAGGTGAAACGATCTGGGCGAGCTTCTTCTTAATAAGGCAAGACCGGTCAGCTGGGCCAGTGTGGTAACCCTGCTGGGGGTGAATTGCCAAAACAGGTTACGTCATCGGCTGGCCACGTACGTCCCTTGAAAGGGAGAATACGATAGTTTCCCTTTGTGTTCTTTTTGGTCGTTTGGTCTTAAGTTCGTCTTGTCTGAGGACGACTTTTTAGGTTTCTGAAAAGACAACTACTGTTCCGGCTTTGTCTGTCCGTCCGTACGTTTTCTGTTCGCACTTTTTCTGTCCATCCTCAGATCTTAAAAATTACTGAGGCTAGAGGGCTGCAAATTGGTATGTTGATCATCCACCTTCCAGTCATCAAACATACCAAATTACAGCCTTGTAGCCGTAGCAGTTTTTATTTTATTTAAGGTTAAAGTTAGCCATAATCGTGTATCTGGCAACGACATAGGACAGGCCACCACCTGGCCGTGGTTTAAGTCTCATGGGCCGCGGCTCATACAGCATTATACCGAGACCACCGAAAGATAGATCTGTTTCCGGTGGTCTTGATTACACGATGTAAAGAAAACTCGATTGCGCCGAAGAAACTTCGGCGCATTTTTTACTTGTATATTATTATTTCTTTTGTGAGGATCACTTTTTTTTCTATTTCTTGTTTTCCTTGTCTGAGAATTACCTTTTTTCTTCTTGTCGGAGAATAACTTTTTTTTCTTCTTGTGTGAGGATAACTTTTTTTCTTCTTGTCTGAGGATAACTTTTTTCTTGTCTGGGGATAACTTTTTTTTCTTCTTGTCTGAGGATAACTTTTGTTCTTCTTGTCTGAGGATAACTTTTGTTCTTCTTGTCTGAGGATAACTTTTTCTTCTTGTCTGAGGATAACTTTTTTCTTCTTGTCTGAGGATAACTTTTTTTCTTGTCTGAGGATAACTTTTTCTTCTTGTCTGAGGATAACTTTTTTTTCTTCTCGGCTGAGGATCTTTTTTGTTTTCTTCTGTTTATTATTCTCCACTTTCGTTTTCCTCCGTCTTGTCTCTTCTTGCAAAGTTGAACTGGTACCGGTAAAAGTCCCTTGACTTCTCAGTTTCTTTAATTTACATTTTCTTATTGCCATGTCATTATCATCATCTCCTCAGTTTTGGTTGTACATCACCTTTTCCTTAATTTTTTATCATATCCGGGTTTCTTTTTCCCAAAAACTTTCAGTTTCCAATGTTTATCAGCATCTCCAATTTTGGTTATACATCACTTTTTACTTTAATCTTTATCATATTTCCCGTATCATTTTACCAAAATCCTTGAGTTTCCAGTGTTTATCAGCATCTTAATTTTGATTATACATCAGTTTTTACTTAATTTTTATCACATTCGCTTATTATTATTATACCAAAATGCTCCAGTTTCCAGTGTTTATCAGCATCTCCTTAATTTTGATTATGCATCACTTTTTATTTGATTTTTCTGTTACTCGCATTTCCTGTTATCAAATCCTCCAGTTTCCAGTGTTTATCAGCATCTCCTTAATTTTGGTTATACATCACTTTTTACTTCATTTTTATGTTATTTGCATTTCATATCAAATCCTCCAGTTTCCAACGTTTATCAGCATCTCCGTAATTTTGGTTATACGTCACTTTTTACTTCATTTTTATGTTATACGCATTTCCTATCATCAAATCCTTCTGTTTCCATTATTTATCAGCATCTCCCTAATTTTGATTATGCACCCCTTTTTACATCATTTTTATGTTATTCGCATTTCCTATTATCAAATTCTTCTGTTTCCAATAGTTAACTCCCTAATTTTGATTATGCATCACTTTCTACCTAATTTTTATGTTATTAGCATTTCCTATCATCAAATCCTTTACTTAATTTTTATGTCATTCGCCATTTCCTATTATCAAATCCTTTACTTAATTTTTATGTCATTCGCATTTCCTATCATCAAATCCTTTACTTAATTTTTATGTCATTCGCATTTCCTATCATCAAAGCCTTTACTTAATTTTTATGTCAGTCGCATTTCCTGTTATCAAAGCCTTTGATTAATTTTTATGTCATTCGCATTTCCTATCATCAAGTCCTTTACTTAATTTTTATGTCATTCGCATTTCCTATTATCAAATCCTTTACTTAATTTTTTATGTCATTCGCATTTCCTATAATCAAATCCTTTACGTAATTTTTATTAATTTTTATGTCATTCGCATTTCCTATTATCAAATCCTTTAATTTTTATGTTAATTTTTATTCGTTTCCTATCATCAAATCCTTTACTTAATTTTTATGTCATTCGCATTTCCTATTATCAAAGCCTTTACTTAATGTTTATGTCATTCGTATTTCCTATTATCAAAGCCTTTACTTAATTTTTATGTCATTCGCATTTCCTATTATCAAATCCTTTACTTAATTTTTATGTCATTCGCATTTCCTGTTATCAAATCCTTTACTTATTTTTTATGTCATTCGCATTTCCCATTAACAAATCCTTCAGTTTCCAATGAGAACATCGGTCCGGTGAGGACGAGCGAGAGAAGCATTTTCTCTCCAAACCTGTTTCTTCTCGACAGGCTTCCCGTCTTCGGTGTGGGGGTAAACAACGCGCTGGTTATGTTCGCTTCCACTTTCACTTTCCCCCATATTCCCAGGAAACTCTCCTCGGGTATACGACGGGGTGGGTCGAGACTTCAGGTCAGACGACGTCTGTCTGTGACATAGTCGTGGAAATTTTCCTGTTAGTGACTGGATTGTGTCCTTGTTTAAAGGCGAGATTGTTCAGTTCACTTTTTTTTTTTTGTAGAAATGTTAGTGAGTTTCTTATCTCTCTCTCTCTCTCTCTCTCTCTCTCTCTCTCTCTCTCTCTGGAGAAACATCAACGACTTTCTTCTCTCTCTCTCTCTTTTATTTTTGTAACGTCAACGACTTTCTTCTCTCTCTCTCTCTCTCTCTCTCTCTCTTTGTAAAAAGTCAACGAGTCTCTCTCTCTCTCTCTCTCTCTCTTTGTAAACTCAACGAGTTTATTCTCTCTCTCTTTTCTTTTTGTAAACGTCAACGAGTTTATTCTCTCTCTCTCTTTCTTTTTTGTAAACGTCAACGAGTTTATTCTCTCTCTCTTTCTCTTTTTGTAAACGTCAACGAGTCTCTTTCTCTCTCTCTCTCTCTCTCTCTCTCTCTCTCTCTCTCACACACAGTATTCTTATGAAACGAGCGTTATCTTTGGCTTGTTCCATATGGATGTTTGCTTATTACTATAATAATTTACTCACCAACCAATCAGTAACTTTTAAAAATCTGTCTCATTGCACGGACTCTTTTCGAGTGCTGAAGATAAATTATTCGTGTTGCATCTACTGTATATAATTGTAGAAATAAAAATGCCAGTATGATTCACAGATGTTAATATAATTCACAGATTTAATATCATTCTTAATATAATTCACAGTTCTTAATATCATTCTTAATATTACTCTCAGATCTTAATAAAATTCCCTATATAATTCACAGATCTTAATATAATTCTTAATATAATTCACAGATCTTAATATAATTCTTGTTATAATTCACAATCTTAATATAATTCTTCATATAATTCACAGATCTTAATATAATACTTAATATAATTCACAGATCTTAATATAATTATTAATATAATTCACAGATTTAATATAATTCTTAATATAATTCACAGATCTTAATATAAATCTTAATATAATTCGCAGATCTTAATATAATTCTTGTTATAATTCAGAGATCTTAATATAATTCTTAATATAATTCACATGTCTTCAAAAACCCATCTCGATTAATCTCATTTTCTGTTCCTCTAAGACACCACCGAATTTAAGAGGGCGAAATAAGTCGTATAAAATTCTCTGCCATGAAATAAACAAAACTCACTCAAACTGAAAAAAAAACTCACCATGGGCAGCCATTGAGATTTAAATGGCTTTAAAACACCGCTGAAAAATAAGGCATAAACCCGCGAGCGTGAATGGCGAATGAATGAAAAAAAAAATAAATAAAAGACCTGTTGATCATGAATGCTGGTGCAATATTGTTCTGCACCGCCGATCTCGTGATGTACCGACTATATAAAAAGAAAAAAAGAGGTCGCCTCTCCAAAGCCCGGCTGAGGCAATGCGAGATGTATTTATTTATTTATTTGCATTTCCACGCTTTTATTTTTAGGCATTCTTTGCCGGCGACCATTCACGGCGAATGCTCTCTCTCTCTCTCTCTCTCTCTCTCTCTCTCGTCACCGTCAGGCGAATTTCATCCTTGCGCCAAGAGGCCTTTTGGCCTTTTGAGTCGGAAAGTCTCTGTTAAGAGTGCTGATTAATTTTCATGCTTATCTCCTCGGCAAAATGGAAGATAAAGTCTGCAATGTTGTCCGCTTGTTCCATTTTTGCTGCTGCGCAGAGATCATGTAGAAATTAAAGAATGGAATGTTGTCATAACGTCAAGTGGATGGAAGAATGGCCTCTCGTATTAGCGTCAAATGGATGGAAGAATAGATGTCATATTTTTTTCCTCCTTTTTCATGTTAGTAGGTATCAATCCCAACTCTGTCTCTTTGTGTGTCGATGTTCTCAATTATGGAAATTAGATGTAATCTCTCTTAATAATGCAAGCACTTGCATTCTCTCTCTCTCTCTCTCTCTCTCTCTCTCTCTCTCTCTCTCTCTCTCTGAATAATTGAATAACGAGAGATGAAAAATATATGGGATGTTGGTTTCATATTAAATTATCAAACGAATCGTTCTCTCTCTCTCTCTCTCTCACAGTTCAAGTGGAAGACAGCCGTAGCACCATCTTTCTCTTTTTTTTTTTAGGGAAAAATTCACATTAAATTACCAAAATAAACCTCTCTCTCTCTCTCTCTCTCTCTCTCTCTCTCTCTCTCTCTCTCTCTCTCTCTCTCTCTCAGCTCAAGGGGAAAGACAGTCGTATCCACCATCTTTCCCTCTTTTTAGGAGAAAATTCTCTCCTCTTTCAGAGCCTAAATTATGAAATACCCTTTCACCTCCGTTGCCCGTTGTTTACCGAACACTTCCAGCATGGTCCGGCTGAAAGCATGCGTGCTCTCCGAAATCACATTGTAACTGTTAACGTGTATCTACTGTAAATACGGCACCTTCTTTCCTCCTGACAGAGAGAGAAAATAATTTCCTAAAATTCGGGTGAAAATTGGTTATGCGATTGTCTCGTCCGTGGGTGTGTGAGGGAGGGAGAGAGAGAGTGTGTATATATGCGAGAGAGAGAGAAGAGTGAGTGGGTCATATGTGTGTGTGAGAGAGAGAGAGAGAGAGAGAGAGAGAGTGTGTGTATGTGAGAGAGTGTGCATGAGAGAGAGAGAGAGAGAGAGAGAGTATGTGTGATAGGGAGAGTTAAAAAGTATACCTTAGTTTTACCAGACCACTGAGCTGATTAACAGCTCTCCTAGGGCTGGCCCGAAGGATTAGACTTATTTTGTGTATGTGAGAGAGAGAGAGAGAGAGAGAGAGAGAGAGAGAGAGAGAGAGAAAGAGTGAGAGAAAGAGAAAAGGAAAGGTCTTCCACGTATGATTAATATGTTTGAAACGCTGCTATTCATTTTATACTTCGGTTTAGTTCAGAAAAAAAATGTCTAAAATATGCAAAATTTTTTTACCATTTAACATATTTTTTTAATTCCCAGAATGCCGTCAGATATTTTGGAACGGTCTTTATTATATTTAAAATCAATGGGCCAAATCCTGTTACATTTAAGTCGTGATTTTGTCCACACACGTTTTATTAATATATATATATATATATATATATATATATATATATATATATATATATATATATATATATATATATATATATATATATATATATAAATTCACCATTTTCATTCCAGAGAGCTTTTAAGTGAAACTAATATTCGCGTACTTTCAAGTCTAACTTCAATTTTTTTTAATAAAGTTCGATATTTTCTTCTTTGTCCAGGAAAAGAAAAAGGTTAATTACTCTGTTGTGAAACTGCTATTCAAATAATTTCAAGTCTTAAATTTATTTTAAAATTCATTATTAAATTTCTTTTATTTTCTTTGTCCAGGAAAAAAGGTCAGTTACCTAACCCAATCGCTCGTCATGGCGTCCATGGGAACTTTCACGGGAATTCTGTTCTTTGCCCTTCTGATTCTCTCTATCTCGAGCCCTGCCAAGGGCCTGCCGTTGGAGAAATTACCAGGCGATGCTGAGCCGGGCGCCTTCGACAGGTCGAGTGTGGAGTTCAACCCCAAGTTCGACGCTTTGGCCAAGATAGCTGAAAAGAGGAGTATGTATCTTTCATTGAATTTCTCATTAGTTCAGTTCATGTATTCCAAATGAATAGTTGCATTCAGAAAATAAGTGTTCATTATGATATCAGTAAATGTATTTTCAATGAACAGTTACTTCAGTTTACGCATTCTCAGTGAACAGTTGCATTCCGAAAATGTTTTCTTATCTCACTAGTTCAATTTATGTATTCCCAGTGAACAGTTGCATTCCAGAAATATGTGTTCTTATCTCATTAGGTCAGTTTTTGTATTTTCAATGAACAGTTGCATTCCTGCAATATATAAGTGTTCTTAACTCATTAGTTTATGGATCCTCAATGAACAGTTGCATTCCGGAAATAAGTGTTCTTATCTCATTAGTTCAGATTAAGTATTCTAAAGGAACAGTTGCATTCCTGAAATATGTGTTCTTATCTCATTGGTTCAGTTTATGTATTCTCAATGAACAGTTGCATTCTGGAAATAAGAGTTCATGTCTCATTCGTTCAGTCTACATATTTTCAGTGAACAGTTGCGTTCCGGTAATAAGCGTTTTTGTGTTGAATACTACGTTGGTGACGAATGCTGAGAATAAAAGCTAGTCAGTTTTTGTCAAATGTCTCTGAATTTCTGATAATTATGTATTATTAAGGTATATGGTTATATAAGTTCGCTGTTTCGGAACACGCCAGAAGAGTTAATTTATTCTGAATGTTTTTATTAATTTCTGATGATAGATTTATCCCCGGTCCTGATAATGCAGAATTTGGACATAACTGATCAAATTCACTTTTGCCTGATTTATTTACTTTGTTCACTTGAAAAGAAGAAACAGCTATAGGCATTCGTTAGCTAAATTCTACGTTGTTTCGCCAGGTAATATTTCTTTATTTATCAGTGATCTGCAAATGTCGTGCCTACTTAGCGTCCTAGTTAGCTAGTAGCTACAGTCGACAAAATGATGGTTAGCTTGACTCTCTGTGACAACCAAACGCGGGAGATTACTTAGCCTGTGATAACTATTTAATGCCTTCAGTGAGATAAAAAGTTAGGCTATTTATAGTCTTATAGTCTTCGTAGTGCACGGTTTAAAATTGAGCTCATACTTGATTAAAAAAGTTAGGCTCATACTTATAGTCTTATAGTCTTCGTAGTGCACGAGATTTAAAATACTGAGCTCATACTTGTAGCCTTATAGTCTTCATAGTTCACGAGATAAAAAAAAAACTTAGGCTCATACGTATAGTCTTTTAGTCTTCATAGTTCACGAGATAAAAAAGATAGGCTCATACTTGTAGTCTTATAGTCTTCATAGTTCATGGAGTAAAGAAAAATTAGGCACGCCTTTAGGTAAAAAAAGAAAATTAGGCTCATACTTATAGCCTTAGTCTCATACTTATAGTTAGGCTTTTATAGCCTTTAGTCTAGTTCATGGAGAAAAAAATTAGGGCTCATACTTATAGTTATTTAAAGTCTTCAAGAAAAAATTAGCTCACGATGGTAAAAAAAAAAAAAAAAAAGTTAGGCTCATACTTATAGCCATTTAGTCTTCATAGTTCATGAAGTAAAGAAAAAATTAGGCTCATACTTATAGCCGTTTAGTCTTCAAAGTTCATGAAGTAAAGAAAAAATTAGGCTCATACTTATAGCCTTTTAGTCTTCAAAGTTCACGAGGCAAAGAAAAATTAGGCTCATACTTATAGTCGTATAGTCTTCAGAGTTCACGAGATTTGAAACACTGAGCTCATACTTGTATTCTTCAGTAGTTACACGTCCTGGAAAGGTGACCCTCCATCCAGATCTCTCACGCTGCATCGCCCTAAAACTTGACTCTTCTTCTTCCTCACAGGTGCCAAGTCCCTTGACACGTCGGCTGTAGAATCTGCTTCCGAGGAACCCTCCCCGGAACCCGAACCCGAGCCTTCAGGTTGAAGGTGGACCTCGAAGGTCTTATGAAAGGGAGACCTCGACTCTGGCCAAGGCTTTAGCTACCTAAGCGTTTTGGGAAAGTTCAGCCGGTGATAGAGACTTGCCCTGAAGGATGCCGATTTCCTGTGCATTTATGCTTTTCTTTTTTTTTATGTGACAGTAATTCTTCCTTCTTATTTATATGCTTGTATTGTAACGGCCAGTGCGATTAAAGAATATTGCGATGAATGTAATTCACTTGTGACCTGTGACAAATCTGATATGCTTACGCATGAATGTTCGTTGAGTTTTTGGACAGTTCATTTCACTCACCTTTTGGCTTTGTGCCATAAGTGTTATTTGATAAATAAGTAAAAGGAGTTCATTATTCCTTGGAAGGACACCTTTCTTAAACCAGATGTAAAGGGTCTTAATATATAATGGAATTAACGTCTGCAACACACACACACACACACACACACACACACACACACACACACACACATATATATATATATATATATATATATATATATATATATATATATATATATATATATATATATATCATATATATTATATGTATACATTATATATACACACACCCACACACACATATATATGTTATATTTATATAAATTTATTTTATCGTTAATTCCATTTTAGATTGCATGTCATCATTATTCACATGATTCGAATTGTCAGATAACACCTTAGTATTCCCTGCTTACTGAATGCAGTCACAATTCATCTTATCTGTACCATCTAAAGTGGAAGGATAGATCAATTAAAAATCCTTTCACTATTGTATGTAATTATTCTCTCATTTGCACAGTTTATTCTTGCTTTTATAATACTAGTATTTCGTATTTCTGGTTGAACACCAGCTCCTCTCTCTCTCTCTCTCTCTCTCTCTCTCTCTCTCTCTCTCTCTCTCTCTCTCTCTCTCTCTCTCTCTCTCTCTCTCTCTCCATGTTCCCTCTTTGTTATGTATATGATTGCTGCTTTCATTCTATCTCCCACTTTCTTTCCCCATGTACTTTCTTTGATGTACTTTCTCTCTCTCTCTCTCTTCTCTCTCTCTCTCTCTCTCTCTCTCTCTCTGTTCCCTGCTTGTTATGTTATATGAATGCTAATGTCACTTTCTCACTTTTGTTTAGCAATGTACTTCTTTCCATTTAATCTCTCTCTCTCTCTCTCTCTCTCTCTCTCTCTCTCTCTCTCTCTCTCTCTCTCTCTCTCTCATATGAATGCTGCTCTCTCTTTCTTTCTCACTTTTGCTTCCCCACGTACTCTCTCTCTCTCTCTCTCTCTCTCTCTCTCTCTCTCTCTCTGTGTGTGTGCAGTGCCCCCTTTGATATACATTATGAACGCCGCTGTATTTGTAATCAGCCAGGAATAGATGATGAGGTCTTTGTGGGACAATGCTCCTGAATTTTCATTTGCGAAATAATTTTGAGAGCCGAAAGAACAGAGACATGGCGTTTTCACCGTCGACTCTACTTAAATAACCAACATCTCTCCAATTGTAATTTATTTCGGAGTTTTTAGCTTCGTTTTCCCCCATTTCAAAAGTGTGCCCAGGCTTCTGTGTGTGCAATTAAAAATCGGTGTTTATGAACAAATGCGTATATCATTCTCAAGGGTCATGTTGCTGTTGCAGGACTATTTGCATATTTATTTGTTCGTGTAGTTTTCATCTATTTCAGAAGCGTTTTTTACGCTTGGTATTCTTGCAATTAAAGGAGGTACTTGCAATGCGCAGTTCGTTATTCGTGTGTACTTTGGATTCAGTATTGTTGCAATTAAAGGCTGGTACTTAGGATGCGCATTTCGTTATTCGTGTGTGCTGTGGATTCCGGTCGCTTCTGGAAGGGCAAAATGAATGGTACACTGCCTTTGTACGTTTGCTAGTGTTGATTACTTGCAATATTTTGTTAAAAGGCTGTGAATGTTCTTTGGTATACGTATTCTGAAGCTTATACATCGTATAAAGATATAAGAGTGCATACAGGTTGCTCTTGAATAGAAATTATATACATTTATCAACCAATAGCCACTCTTGATTCTTCAGCCCATGTGATCTTGAGGTAAATCCATATGATGTAATCAGTGTGTTCAGTTTCCCTGTAGAGAGCTAGTGCCCCCCGTACACCTCATGCGGTGCACTGTAGGCATTACTTAAACAGTTCTTTGCAGTGCCCCTTCGTCCTCTAGTTGCAACCCTCTTCATTCCTATTACTATACCTCCTTTCATATTCTCTTTCTTCCACCCTCTCCTGACAATTGTTTCAACACCATTTTCAGCGGTGAATTACTTCAATGGTCCCTTAGCGTAAATTTTGTATTCCACGTTCCATTTGTGCAGTTTGGGCCAAGATACACCTTAATTAATCTGGCAAGTCTTATGAGACTTAATTGATCTTGGTCACTATCCTTGGAAGAATGCTGATGCCTGTGGAGTAGGGAGCAGTCAAATTTTAAATTAGTGAGAGGATATGAACTTGTTTTTGGGCTAGAAAGACTGTCGAACTCTTATTAGATATTATAAAAGCTTGTAATAAGAATTGATGTAAAATTAGAAATGAAAAAGGGTGATTATTTATGTGATTTATATTTGGAAAACTTTTACACGCGTTTGAAAAGTCTAAATATTGATTTCGACGAAGGGTAGTACACCCACCTTGATGTACCCCGCAGGTGGGTATTACCGCCAGTGCACCTTATGCGGTGCACTGTGGGCATTACTTAAGGTTCATTGTAGCGTTCCTTCGGTCCGTTTACTGTACTTCCTTTCATATTCTCTTTCTTCCATCTTACTTTCCACCCTCTCTTAATTATTTCAAAGTGGAACTGGGAGGTTTTCCTCCTGTTACACCTTTCAGACCTTTCTACCCCCAATTTCCATTTCAGCGCTGAATGACCTCATAGGTCCCAGCACTTGGCCTTTAGCCTAAATTCTATATTCCATTTCCATTAAGTCAACAAACCAGCTGGATCAAATTAACCATGATGAGATGCTGTTTCTGCTATAAGGTCATCACATGCGAATTTTGACTGATCTCTAGATGCCTCTGTATTCAAAAAGAGTTCAGGGTTGCTTCAAAGTCGAGACCTGAATCTGCTGGTGTGATATTTATCGGCCTTTAGCCCACCAGCAGTAAATATTTTCATGTTCGTTGATTTATCCAGTCATCATTTTCGTCTTTGGTGTTGCTTTTTCACATACATGGACCTCACGCTTTGTGGATTCATACTCAGTAAGTTATTGGCCTTTTATGACCCACTCCAGATGACTGTGTGTACATTTTGTGTAATAAATCTCCCTTTGAATCCACCTGTAAGTACCACCTAATTTTGGTCATCCAGAGGACTCCCACCAGCACCTTCGCCCCCTAGCCATCTCTCCCGATTAACCAGTTGTCTCTCACCCGAACCCGCAACTTACTTTGTTTTTATCCGGAAAATCCGTATACCCACTGATGTTTGCTGATGATGGACGTCGCAAAATACGCGTGCAATGACACGGTGCAGAGGGAAGCGCGACCCCCTTATTACCGGGCACTAAATCATGATTTAATCGCAAATTGCATGCAATGCGAGGACTGGAATTTCTTTGGCAAGCGAGACAGGCGGATAAGTTGGGAAACGAAAGGAACGGATGACTGTAATCCATTTTGGCATCGCTCGTGCGACTTCAGCTGTCATTATCATCTGTGCTGTTCCCCCCCTTCCCCCCCCCGACCCCCGACCCCCAAAAAATAGAGAACTGTAATAAATGAATTTACTAAGTCCACGTAATACATCACAGGTGCGCTCGACTTCGAACTGACCTGCTAAAATGATTTTGCCAATTGGTAGATTTTAAGGCCGAAACTCATCCGTGTTGTATAATACCTTAACCCTATACCTGTGTTCATATTCTCTTTCTTCCCTCTGACTTTCCACCCTCTTTAACTATTGTTTCAGTGCAGTTGCGAAGTTTTCCTTCTTCCTTTCAAACCTTCTTCCTGTCAATTTTCCTTTCAGCGGTGGATGACCTCATAGGTCCCAGCGCTTGGCGTTTGGCCTAAATTCTATAATCCAATCCTGGTGCACGTGAGTTTCAACATTCTTCAGTTAAGTTAAGTATACCTTAGTTTAACCAGACCACTGAGCTGATTAACAGCTCTCCAAGGGCTGGCCCGAAGGATTAGATTTATTTTACGTGGCTAAGAACCAATTGGTTACCAAGCAACGCGACCTACAGCTTATTGTGGAATCCGAACCACATTGTAGCGAAAAATGAATTTCTATCACCAGAAATACATTCCTCTAATTCTTCATTAGCCGGCCGGAGACTCGAACTCGGGCCTAGCGAGTGCTAGGCGACAACTCTACCGACTCTCCCAACGAGGAACTAACATTCTTCAGTAAGGTAAACTTTAATCATGAACATTCGCTCTGTAAGAGATTAATTAATCCTAGCAGTATCACGAACCATTAGGTGAATTAATAACACCATAAAGAAGTAATAAATGCGCCGAAGTTTCTTTGGCGTAATCGAGTTTCCTGTACAGACTACAGTATAATCAAGGCCACCGAAAATAGATCTAACTTTTGTTGGTCTCGGTATAATGCTGTATGAGCGGCGGCCCATGAAACTTAACTACGGCCCGGTGGTGGCCTGCCCTGTATCGTTTCCAGAAGCACGATTATGGCTAAATTTAACCTTAAATAAAATAAAAACTACTGAGACTAGAGGGCTGCAATTTGGAATGTTTGATGATTGGAGGGTGGATGATCAACATACCAATTTGCAGCCCTCTAGCCTCAGTAGTTTTGAAGATCTGAGGGCGGACAGAAAAAGTGCGGACGGGCAGACAAAGCCGGCACAATAGTTTTCTTTTACAGAAAAGCAAAACCGCCCTGAAATTAATGAATGAGTTGTATTTCCGATTACAAGTAATTCATCTTCGAGTACGCACGAGACAAACAAACATGTTTCTAAGCACAAATGAACAATTTTATTTTTTTGCATTTATTTTACGCAGGAGACGCATGCACGGATGTATGTTAAAAATTGTGCATGCTAAGTTACAATTTTTGATGACATGATTTTTAATATATGAACTGGCGCCGCAACGACTAAGGGCATGACGCTGTTAAAAATATTTAACTTATTTATGTCTAAATTTATATATATATATATAGTTAATACTCGCACGTTATATATATTTATATATATATAATATATATAATTATATATATATATATATATATATATATATATATATATATATATATATATATATATATATATATATATATATATATTCACCTTGCTGAGACCACTGCAGTCGACAAACGACTATTATTACCAGCCTCATACTAAAATACTATATATATATATACATATATATATTTGTATATATAAATATACAGTACATCTAATATATACACACACACACACATATATATATATATATATATTATAATATACAGTATGTGTATATATATATATATATATATATATATATATATATATATATATATATATACATATATATATACTGTATATATATAAGAAACTAAATGCAGCAACCGACCGCTTCATGAAGGATGGTTCCGACCTTATTGTAAGCAAGGCATCTTCACCGGGGGTGAAAAATATCCAAGGAATTTCCGAACCCTTTTCCTCTTCCCAAGAAAGTTATACATATATAATTTCCCAAGACACTTCCCCAATGACTTTTTACACGATGGTTCGATCTTCCCCCACCCCCTCATCGCCCCCCAAGTTATACTTTCTATTGGGCCATCCCACCTACATACCCCCTCCCCCTACCCCCTTCCTTCCCCATCCCTCCCCTACCCCCTTCCTTCCCCCTCTCCCCTCTCTCTCCCTGTCTCCTCTCCCTCTGTTCACTGCATTGCTGCAATATTCCATTTTTCCTTTTTGTATTTTCAGGCAGCGAAAATTAACGTTAGAAAAAAGGAGGCGACTGAACAAGAAGCAATTGCTGCGTTGTGCTTATTTTCATCTTTTTTGTTCTTTTTATCTTTTTTTTTTCAAGTATCTTATATCGCGGAATTATGTTTTTCCCCGTCGCATGCTAACAGAAATAATAGAATACGAAATCCCCCCCCCCAAAAAAAAAAAAAAAAAAAACATTTGAAGTCGCCATGGAAATTTCGAGTGGCTGATTACAGGGTATTTGTACCCAATTAAGAGATAGTTAGCGAAGCCAGTGGCTTTTGAGACAAGCGCAGCGTGGGGGTGGGTGTGGGAAGGGGAGGGCAGCAGGGCCTCAATTAGAGGAATTACCGAAGGAATGATGTGATGTTTGAGGTCAAGGATCGGGTTTAGAGACAAAATAGTTTTCTCGGTGCCATTATGACGACGAGGAGACGCGAAAGGTTCTATTGACAAGCAAATGAACGGATTGCCAGGGCTGGATGCCGTCATTGAAACGATAAGGCGAAGGCATTATTGGTGCGCCTTAATTGGTCCTTGTCTCTCTCTCTCTCTCTCTCTCTTTTGTATCTTGACGACGTCAAGGCATTCTTGAAAGTGTTTGAATAAAGTTCCAAAAATGTCGCACAGTCACAATACCATTTTTTTTTTTTTTTTTGCGCTGAATGACCAAAAAAGGTCCCAGTGCTTGGGCTTGTCCCTAAATTTCATAACTCATCCATCCATCCATATTTTTTTTAACTTATTGTATATTTTCTTAAAGCATTTCCTAAAACACTCCTTAATTCTTTAGATAAAAGATTGAGGGAAAAATTACTTTTTTATGCATCTTCTTGACTATGAACTCTGTGCTTTAAAGACTGGTGTGAATTATCATTTCAGTAGGGTGAACTTTTAGCAAGTTTTTTTTTTCTTCGTGAGGAAACCACTCCCTAGCTCTGTGATTTACGAGCGTTCATAAATACATATCTCCATTTTGTATAGTCATACAATGTATGAATGTATACTGACACACATTGGCGTTGCCTATATATGAAGTAGATTAGTAGATTCTTCGTAGGCAGCAAGATAGAAAAATAACTCTGTTTATCAAAAAGATAGAGAAGTAACTTTGTTTATCAGTTACACCTATCGCCTGAAATCAGGTGGTTCAGACAAAGACAGGATCGCAATTTCCACTGCGTTCAACCTTTGGCCATTTATTCAGAAATAATTGGACTTGGGGAGCTGCTTCTTGCGTCTGCAGTCTCGCGTGGAGGCATCAGCTCCTTTCTTGTAGATTGTAATATCCAAGGCTAAACATAGATAACACACACACACACACACACACACACATATATATATATATATATATATATATATATATATATATATATATATATATATATATATATATATATATATATATATATATATATATATATATATATATATATATATATATATATATATTATATATATATATATATATATATATATATATATATATATATATATAAAATTTAATATATGTGTGTGTGCATATATATATATATATATATATATATATATATATATATATATATATATATATATATATATATATATTTAACTTTATCACATACACAATTGTTCTGTGCATTAGTAGAATTATTAAAAGAACCTCATTCAAACTGAATGGTATCTAATGGAGTATTTATTCAGAAAATGTTACAAGCTTTCTTGGACAAACAGTCTGGTCACTGTACGGATAACTTGATAATGTGGACTGTTTGTCCGAGAAAGCTTGTAACTTTTTCTGAATAAATACTCCATTAGACACCATCCAGTTTGAA
>NC_089791.1:28360887-28378387 GCF_040412425.1 Macrobrachium rosenbergii | reverse complement strand
ATTATGTAAGAGGGATATGTTTGCAAGCAACAATATATATGTATATATATACGTATATATTATGTATGTATATATTATATTTTATATAAATATTTTTTCACCAAAATTCTGTACCCTTTAAATGGGTGACTCCAGAAGGTGTCAGCTTTCAAGATTTTTTTTTTTTTAGCAGTTCATTGTGGAATGAGGATGACAGCCTCTTGCCCTACCCCGCTGATGTTCACCATGCGGATGAACTGACCAGTCTAGCTCAGATTACACTAGTCTTATCCATAAAGGAGTGTTGGCTCAACAATGTCCTCATTCGTTTCAATGTTTGCTTCCATATGCAATTATCATGCATCTTTTTTGAAGAGCCCCTTACATATATTCACCTAAGCATATTTAAGTATATATATATATATATATATATATATATATATATATATATATATATATATTTATATATATATATATATATATATATATATATATATATATATATATATATATATATATATATATGTAAAATATATATATACACACACACACACCTCGAGGAACTTTCAGACATGCAGTCGAATATGAATGTAAAAAGTAGTTTTGATATTTTTGTAAGGAATTTTGATGAATTTGACATTTATAATCGTTGGAAATGCTTTTGTTAATGCTTTATACACCCTCTACCCGCCCCCCTCCCCCCCGCCCCCTGGTCTAAGAGTGTAAGTGTGACAAAAAGGACACAAGTAAAAAATGCGCCGCAATCGAGTTTTCTGTACAGCGTATAACCAAGGCGCGACCCATGAAACTTTAACCACGGCCCGGTGGTGGCCTATCCTATATCGTTGCCAGAAGCACGATTATAGCTAACTTTAACCGTAAATGAAATAAAAATTATTGAGGCTAGACGGCTGCAATTTGGTATGTTTGATGAATGGAGGGTGAATGATCAAGATACCAATTTGCAGCCCTCTAGCCTCAGTAGTTTTTAAGATCTGAGGGCGGACAGAAAAAATTGCGGACGGACAGACAAAGCCGGCACAATAGTTTTCTTTTACAGAAAACTAAAACTGGGGTTTTTTGTTGGAAACAAAAGCGAGTGAAATAACTGGATGAATCCTGAGTCAACTTTCCCTAACTAAAATTGACCTACGATGCCAAATCCTTCCTGACCGCGTATTTAGAGCAAATCATTTTTGGACATCCCCACCCCCTCCCTCTACCCCGACCCCGACATCTAACCTGACCTAATTGGCCATAAATCGGAAACAGTATTTAATTACATAACTTTCATGTCACGCTTTTTGTCATTAATGCCAAAAGTGATGGCTAAACCATGTCACACTGATTGCCTTTGAAAAGCTCAGCGTAGTGGAATACAGTAACGGAAAGGAAACAAAATAAGCCATATTGTCTAAATATATGTGATGTTTAAAAAAGGTACATAGGCCAAAAATTTTTTTATTAGTTTTGCTTCTTATCAAAGTTCGCCAGAATTTGCTTGAGATTTTCATTCTTCGTTGTCAGCCTCATTAGCGGAGAGTTTCAAGGTCAGGTTTCTTCCTTACAGGGGAAAGCTTGTGCCGCCGGTGCACCTCTCACGGTGCACTGTTGGCATTACTCAAGGTTCTTTCCAGCGTCCCGTCGGCACCTACCTGCAGACCCTTTTGTTCCTTTTACTGTACCTCCGTTTATAATCTCTTTCTTCCATCTTACACTCCATCTTCTCCTAACAGGTTTTCCTCCTGTTACAACTGTAAAACTTTCAATTTCCCTTTCTTCGCTGAATGGCCTCATAGGTCCCAGCGCTTGGCCTTTGGCCTAAATTTTAATATTCCATTCCTTTCCATTCAAGACCAGTGTTGTTTCTCTTTGCTACTTCAACTTTATTTGTCGTTCATAACTTTCATGTAAACATCCCAGTTGTATGTATCTGTGTATCAGAAAGCCCTGTTGTATGTATCTGAAAGCCCTGTTTTACGTGTCTGAAATCCCTTTTTATGTGTCTGAAAGCTCTTTTTTATGTATCTGAAAGCCCTGTTTTATGTATCTGAAACTCCCTTTTTATATATCAAAGAACTATTTTATGTGTTTGAAAGCCCTGTTTTATGTATCAGAAAGCCCTGTTTTATGTATCAGAAAGCCCATTTATATATCTGAAAGTCCCCTGTTTTATGTATATGAAAGCCCTGTTTTATGTATCTGAAAGCCCATTTTATGTATCTGAAAGCCCATTTTACGTATCTGAAAGCCCGTTTTATTTATCAGAAAGCCCTCTTTTATGTATCTGAAAGTCATGTTTTATGTATAGGAAAGTCCTGTTTTATGTATCTGAAAGCCCTCTTTTATGCATCTGAAAGCCTTCTTTTATGTATCTGAAAGTCCTGTTTTATGTACATGAAAGCCTTGTTTTATGTACCTGAAAGCCCATTTTATGTTTCTTGCATCAGATAGCCCTCTTTTATGTATCTGAAAGTCCTGTTTTATGTATCTGAAAGCCCATTTTATATATCTGAAAGTGCTGTTTTATGTATATGAAAGGCTTTTTTTTGTATCAGAAAGTCCTGTTTTAGGTATCAGAAAGTCCTATTTTATGTATCTGAAAGCCCATTTTATATATCTGAAAGTGCTGTTTTATGTATATGAAAGGCTTTTTTTGTATCAGAAAGTCCTGTTTTAGGTATCAGAAAGTCCTGTTTTAGGTATCAGAAAGTCCTATTTTATGTATCTGAAAGCCCATTGTATGTTTCTGAACGTCCTGTTCTATGTATCTGAAAGCCCTTTTTTGTGTATCAGAAAGCCCTGTTTTATGTATCACAAAACCTTCTTTTATGTATCAGAAAGCCCTGTTTTATGTACCTGAAAGCTCTGTTTTATGTATCAGAAAACCCTGTTTTCTCTGTTTTATGTATCAGAAAGCCCTGTTTTACGTATCCGAGAGCCCTCTTTTATGTATCAGAAAGCCCTGTTTTATGCATCTGAAAGCCCTCTTTTATGCGTCAGAAAGCCCTGTTTTATGCACCAGAAAGCCCTGTTTTAGGCAGTACAGCATGTTCCCTCTCACTCCCCCGCAGATTGGCTGCATATGCGTATCTTCTGTTTTTGCTTTTGATGCCATCACCGCTCGTTAGAATTTCTCTTTCCCGAGCGGCTCTGGTGCGTCATTTCGCCTCTCCCTCCATTCATCAATGGATTCCAGAGCCATCTCTTTCACCTTCATATCCTGCTCTGTCAGTGCAGCGCCGGTGGTGGTGGTGGAGGGCCTTGGAACTGGAGCGGATTTTGCCCAGCCTTGCGAATGGTATTTATCTTGTTTGAATCCGTGATGACTCCGTGTCCTCTTCTAATTCTTCGGCGGCTGATATTTTCTCTTATGCGTTGTTGGTTTTGTTTTATCATTAGTAACTTTTTTCACGTATTGTTTTATCATTACTAGCTTTTCTTATATTTTGTTTTATCATTTATAGCTTTTCTCATATTTTGTTTTATCATTAATGGCTTTTCTCATAGTTACTTTTTATCATTTATAGCTTTTCCCTTATTTTTGTTATCATTAATGCCTTGTCTCATATTTTGTTTTATCATTCATACCTTTTTCCATACATTGTTTTGTTATTAATAGCTTTTCTCATATTTTGTTTGTCATTCATACCTTTCTCCATATTTTTGTACCATTAATACCTTTTCCCATATTATGTTTTATCATTCATACCTTTTCTCATATTTTGTTTTATCATTAATACCTTTTCTCATATTTTCTTTTATAATTAATACCTTTCTCCATGTTTTGTTTTATCATTCATATCTTTTCCCATATTTTGATCTCTGTAGGGGGCAGTGCATTGTAGGCATTACTTAAGGTTCTTTGCTGCGTCCTTTCGGCACTTAGCTGCAACCCCTGTCATTCCTTTTACTGTACCTCCGTTCATATTCTCTTTATTCCATCTTACCTTCCACCCTCTCCTAACAATAGGTTCATAGTGCAACTGCGAGGCTTTCCTCCTTGTTACACCTTTAAAACCTATTTGCTCTCAATTTCCCTTTCAGCGTGAATGACTTCATAGGTTCCAGCGTTTGACCTTGATCTGAATTTAAATTCCATGCCATATCTTGATCTGTTATATATTTACTCATTACTGTATGTTATGCTTTCTACGTAAAAGCGGGTGGAACGGGATTTGAATGTCTGTAATAAAAAGGGTAAAGATAAAAGGTAGAGTTGACATAAATTCCCATAAAAAGGAAATGACATGGGAATGTTAATTTATCGCTCCTCTTGTATACTTGTAAATGTATGTGTGTAAAAGGGGTTTTGATGGCATAAGTTTTGCGGAAAGTGGAACTAGGTGGCAGGTGAGTTTACATTGAATAATGGCTTGTCACTGTTATATTTTCCTTATTAGCTATTGTTAAGAGCTAAAATATGATTGTTTGCTAAATTATCAATTCACTGATTGTTAACCATTGACCCTTATGTATTCTGTAGGTGGCCTTATGCCAGCTAGGGTTCATGGTCTGCACCGAATTAGTTCTTTGATGATGCTGTATTAACAAGATAATTCAAAAGTTCTTTGATAACGCTGTACTAACAAGACAATCCATTGTATCTGTGTATGTTAGCCGTAGGTGGCCTTATGCCAGCTTGGGCTCATGGTCTGCACCAAATTAAAGTTAAGCAGTAATAACAAGACAAAAAGGCCCAAGTATTCGTCTTGGTGCCGTCTCTTAGGTCCCGTGCTTAGACCCTTTAAGTCTACAGTAATTAGCAACATTTTTGTCTTCCGAACCGCGGTGATAAAACATCAGTAATGAGGATGAAATTGTATAATTAGTATTAAAAAATAAACGATTCCTGTTTTGAAATCATTATTGCCGTAATTAGTTGAGAGGAGAAAAGAAGTGCAAATATTTCCTATTTTAAAATCATTATAGTATTTAATTATGGTTTTAAAAAAACGAAAGAATGTAATTCCCTCCTTGTATGTTTCGCCAAAGTAGCAACGGGCATTCGATATAGATTAGAGTTAGGATTCATCTCTCTCTCTCTCTCTCTCTCTCTCTCTCTCTCATTTTAATCTTGCTCCTCACGGTATTGTCCCATTTATGTAAAAGCAATTATAAATTATGATGGCAAATAATTTTAGATTTTGATGTTTGAAATTTGAATCGCTCATTTCAAGAGATTTTCCATTGATAGCTGTTGGTTGGGCGGAATCAGAGGTCCAAACCTGCCCTCCTACTTCCGCTAACACATGACTCCTGAATATATTATTTACAAATAGAGTGTCGTCGAATAAGCAACTCTTATTTTATAGCATACCAGTGAAATGAGTTTTTTAGTTTTCTGTAAAAGAAAACTGTTGAGATGGCTTTCTCTGTCCGTCCGCACTTTTTCCGTCCGCCCTCAGATCTTAAAAACTACTGAGGCTAGAGGGCTGCAAATTGGTGTGTTGATCATCCACCCTCCAGTCATCAAGCATACCAAATTGCAGCCCTTTAGCCTCAGTAGTTTTTTATTTTATTTAAGGTTAAAGTTAGCCATAATCGTGCGTCTGTCAACGCTATAGGACAGGCAACCACCGGGCCGTGGCTAAAAGTTTCATGGGCGCGGCTCATACAGCATTAAACACTGTACAGAAAACTCGATTGCGCCGAAGAAACTGGGGCGCATTTTTCACTTGTTTTATTAAAGTCCTATTTAATATTAGTTAGGTTCTGGTGTGATTTGATTTGTGTAATAACTCAATTCCCTTAAGAGGTATTTTCTCATTATAACATGTAGTCATTCCAGTCACAGAATTTTATATTTACTTACTTTATTGAGATTCCATTAATCAAATTTCTATTTAGTTCAGAGGCCCCACAGTTCCATAGATCTTCGAATAAGGCTTTTTACTTCCATCTTAACATACATAGTCATATATATAATCATGTATAGTCATATATAGTTACTATACTTTTACAGTACCTCAGGTCCCCTTACAGGTATTTTATGTATTAACACATGTAATAATTTACCTGTTTTATTGAGATACCAGTAATCAGATTTTTATTGTTTAGAGGTCTTTAACTCAATAGATCTTCGAATAAGCCTTTTTTCCTCCGTCATAACATACATAGTCATCCGTAGTCATCCAAGTAATAGACGTCTGATGTTTAACAGTTTTATTGAGTCCAATAATCAAATTTTTTCTATTTAAAGTCTTACAGTATCATAGACCTAAGAATAAGCCTTTTTTTTTCTTCCATTATCACATCCATAGTCATCCAAGTAATAGCCATCCATTGTCATCCATAGTCATCCATGGCCATCCATAATCATCCAAGTAACAGTCATCCGTAGTCATCCAAGTAATAGCCACCCATAGTCATCCACAGTCATCCAAGTAATAGTCAGTCATCCATAGTCATCCAAATAATAGCCATCCATAGTCACCCATAGTCATCCCCATCCATAGTCATCCAAGTAATAGCCATCCATAATCATCCAACAGTCATCCTTAGTCATCCTAGTAATATCCTCCATAGTAATTCAAGTAATAGCCATCCACAGTCATCCAAGTAATAGTCATCCATAGTCATCCAAGTAATAGCCATCCATAGTCATCCAAGTAATAACCTTCCATAGTCATCCAAGTAATAGCCATCCATGGTCATCCAAGTAATAGCCATCCATAGTCATCCAAGTAATAACCATCCACAGTCATCCAAGCAATGGAAGGCTGTAGTATACTTTCGAAGCACAAATGATAGGATGTTTTGTGTGGCGATAAAACTCGCCGTTTGATTTGACGTCGTTAATTAGCTCATTAACGCCGCGTGTTCGCTCTTTCATGAGGGATTATTAATTACTCGACTGTAAAAAAAAGTATATAAAAAAAGTTAGTTGATTACTTGATTACTGCTTTATTCGTTTTCGTTGCTTGTTGCTTTGGAGTGGAAGGGTCCAGATTTTGACGGGAGAAGGAGCGTTTGTAGAGTAACAGTTTTTTCTTTTACGTGTATATATATATATATACTGTATATATGTACGCATATATATAATATACATACACACACTATATATATATATATATATATATATATATATATATATATATATATATATATATATATATATATATATATATATATATATATATATATATATATATACACAAAGAAATATCCATGAAAATGCCACTGAGGACAAAAGAAAAGTATTCGAATCAAAGTGGAAATGACTATACATATCAATACTTGGTCCAACCACCGAGATTATCAGTTACACACTGAAGCCTTTTGGGCGCAGGTGCATCATAGTTGTAAACAGTTTCACGCCTCCTTCGCAGTATTTCCCACTCTGTTGCAGCATGTTGCATAAGCTGCAATGATGTTCGTTCTTCTTGTGAAATCCTGGCATTCAAAATGCATGCCTCTGTGTTTTCCACTGGGTTGAGGCAACTATACTTGTTCACGGCAGAACGTCTATATCTCCCTGTTCTTCAAACCACCGTTTTACAATATTGGCTTGGTGAATAGTACACTTGCCAAATATGTATATACAGTGAGCTGTGGGTCTGGGAGGACACATGGACGTACAGAAGAAACCATCATCTTCTCCATATTTCTCGATATTTCTCTCGCCAGTGAACCTGCCATCCATCATAGCGATTGCTTCTGCAAGTTTTTTTTCTTACAAAGGCATCAACTTATGGGGTTTTAGGCCTCGCCAATTGCAAAGCAAGTCTTTTTCTTTCAAAGGCATTAACTTACGGGGTTTTAGGCCTCATAGAGGTTGCCTCAAATTCATAGGCATTAACTTACGGGGTTTTAGGCCTCACCTCAGCAAGTCTTTTCTTTCAAAGGCATTAACTTACTGGGTTTTAGGGCTCACTGAGGTTGCCTCAGCAAGTCTTTTTTTTCTACAAAGGCATTAACTTAGGGTTTAGGCCTCGCCAGAGGTTGCCTCAACAAGTCTTTTTTCTTTCAAAGGCATTAACTTACGGGGTTTTAGGCCTCGCCAGAGGTTGCCTCAGCAAGTCTTTTTCTTTCAAAGGCATTAACTTGGGGTTTTAGGCCTCAAGCAAGTCTTTTTCTTACAAAGGCATTAACTTACGGGTTTTAGGCCTCGCCAGAGGTTGCCTCAGCAAGTCTTTTTCTTACAAAGGCATTAACTTACACCTCGCCAGAGATTGCCTCAGCAAGTCTTTTTTTCTTTCAAAGGCATTAACTTACGGGGTTTTTTTCTTAACTCAGAGGTTGCCTCAGCAAGTCTTTTTCTTTCAAAGGCATTAACTTACGGGGTTTTAGGCCTCGCCAGAGGTTGCCTCAGCAAGTCTTTTTCTTACAAAGGCATTAACTTACGGGGTTTTAGGCCTCGCCAGAGGTTGCCTCAGCAAGTCTTTTTCTTACAAAGGCATTAACTTACGGGGTTTTAGGCCTCGCCAGAGGTTGCCTCAGCAAGTCTTTTCTTACAAAGGCATTAACTTACGGGGTTTTAGGCCTCGCCAGAGGTTGCCTTTGCAGCAAGTCTTTTTCTTACAAAGGCATTAACTTACGGGTTTTTGGGCCTCGCCAGAGGTTGCCTTAGCAAGTCTTTTTCTTACAAGGCATTAACTTACGGGTTTTAGGCCTCGCCAGAGGTTGCCTCAACAAGTCTTTTCTTTCAAAGGCATTAACTTACGGGTTTTTAGGCCTCGCCAGAGGTTGCCTCAGCAAGTCTTTTTCTTTCAAAGGCATTAACAAGGCCTCGCCAGAGGTTGCCTCAGCAAGTCTTTTTCTTTCAAAGGCATTAACTTACGGGTTTTAGGCCTCGCCAGAGGTTGCCTCAGCAAGTCTTTTTTCTTTCAAAGGCATTAACTTACGGGGTTTTATGCCGCGCCAGAGAACCTCAGCAAGTCTTTTTCTTAAAAAGGCATTAACTTACGGGGTTTTATGCCGCAGAATGTTGCCTCAGCAAGTCTTTTTTTCTTTCAAAGGCATTAACTTACGGGTTTTTATGCTCGCCAGAGGTTGCCTCAGCAAGTCTTTTTCTTACAAAGGCATTAACTTACGGGGTTTTAGGCCTCGCCAGAGGTTGCCTTCAGCAAGTCTTTTTCTTTCAAGGCATTAACTTACGGGGTTTTATGCCTCGCCAGAGGTTGCCTCAGCAAGTCTTTTTCTTTCAAAGGCATTAACTTACGGTTTTTAGGCTTTCAAAGGCATTAACTTACCAGAGGTTGCCTCAGCAAGTCTTTTTTCTTTCAAAGGCATTAACTTACGGGTTTTAGGCCTCGCCAGAGGTTGCCTCAGCAAGTCTTTTTCTTTCAAAGGCATTAACTTACGGGTTTTAGGCCTCGCAAGTCTTTTTCTTACAAAGGCATTGCCTTTTAGGTCAGAGTCTTTTTTCTTTCAAAGGCATTAACTTACGGGTTTTTTTTTTCTTTCAGGCCTCGCCAGAAGTTGCCTCAGCAAGTCTTTTTCTTTCAAAGGCATTAACTTACGGGGTTTTAGGCCTCGCCAGAGGTTGCCTCAACAAGTCTTTTTCTTAAAAGGCATTAACTTACATGCCGCGCCAGAGGTTGCCTCAGCAAGTCTTTTTCTTTCAAAGGCATTAACTTACGGGGTTTTATGCCGCGCCAGAGGTTGCCTCAGCAAGTCTTTTTCTTACAAAGGCATTAACTTACGGGGTTTTAGGCCTCGCTTTTTCAGAGGTTGCTCAGCAAGTCTTTTTCTTACAAAGGCATTAACTTACGGGGTTTATGCCTTTTTCTTAAAAGCCAGAGGTTGCCTCAGCAAGTCTTTTTTCTTACAAAGGCATTAACTTAGGGGTTTTAGGCCGCCAGAGGTTGCCTCAGCAAGTCTTTTTCTTTCAAAGGCATTAACTTACGGGGTTTTAGGCCTCGCCAGAGAATTGCCTCAGCAATTCTTTTTCTTTCAAAGGCATTAACTTACGGGGTTTTAGGCCTCGCCAGAGGTTGCCTCAGCAAGTCTTTTTCTTTCAAAGGCATTAACTTACGGGGTTTTAGGCCTCGCCAGAGGTTGCCTCAGCAAGTCTTTTTCTTTCAAAGGCATTAACTTTTTTTAGGCCTCGCCAGAGGTTGCCTCAGCAAGTCTTTTTCTTTCAAAGGCATTAACTTACGGGGTTTTAGGCCTCGCCAGGTTCAGCAAGTCTTTTTCTTAAAAAGGCATTAACTTACAGGGTTTTATGCCTCAGCAAGTCTTTTTCTTTCAAAGGCATTAACTTTGCTTTCAGCAAGTTTTTTTTAAAAGGCATTAACTTTTATGCCGCTTTCAAAGGCATTAACTTACGGGGTTTTATGCAGAGGTCCTCAGCAAGTCTTTTTCTTACAAAGGCATTAACTTACGGGGTTTTAGGCCTCATGGTTGTTCAGCAAGTCTTTTCTTACAAAGGCATTAACTTACGGGGTTTATGCGCCAGAGGTTGCCTCAGCAAGTCTTTTTCTTTCAAAGGCATTAACTTACGGGGTTTTAGGCCTCGCCAGAGGTTGCCTCAGCAAGTCTTTTTCTTTCAAAGGCATTAACTTACGGGGTTTTAGGCCTCGCCAGAGGTTGCCTCAGCAATCTTTTTTCTTTCAAAGGCATTAACTTACGGGTTTTAGGCCTCGCCAGAAAGTTGCCTCAACAAGTCTTTTTTTTTCAAAGGCATTAACTTACGGGGTTTTAGGCCTCGCCAGAGGTTGCCTCAGCAAGTCTTTTTCTTTCAAAGGCATTAACTTACGGGTTTTAGGCCTCGCCAGAGGTTGCCTCAGCAAGTCTTTTTTCTTTCAAAGGCATTAACTTTTTAGGCTCGCCAGAGGTTGCCTCAAAGTCTTTTTCTTAAAAGGCATTAACTTACGGGGTTTTATGCCGCGCCAGAGGTTGCCTCAGCAAGTCTTTTTTCTTTCAAAGGCATTAACTTACGGGGTTTTATGCGCTCAGCAAGTCTTTTTCTTACAAAGGCATTAACTTACGGGGTTTTAGGCCTCGCCAGAGGTTGCCTCAGCAAGTCTTTTTCTTAAAAAGGCATTAACTTACGGGGTTTTATGCCGCGCCAGAGGTTGCCTCAGCAAGTCTTTTTCTTTCAAAGGCATTAACTTTTATGCAAGTCTTTTTCTTTCAGAGGTTTATGCCTCAGCCAAGTCTTTTTTTCTTACAAAGGCATTAACTTACGGGGTTTTAGGCCTCGCCAGAGGTTGCCTCAGCAAGTCTTTTTCTTACAAAGGCATTAACTTACGGGGTTTTATGCCGCGCCAGAGGCCTCAGCAAGTCTTTTTCTTTCAAAGTTTTATGCTTTTTCTTTCAAAGCATTAACTTACGGGGTTTTAGGCCTCGCCAGAGTTGCCTCAGCAAGTCTTTTTTTCTTTCAAAGGCATTAACTTACGGGGTTTTAGGCCTCGCCAGAGGTTGCCTCAGCAAGTCTTTTTTTCTTACAAGGCATTAACTTACGGGGTTTTAGGCCTCGCCAGAGGTTGCCTCAGCAAGTCTTTTTCTTACAAAGGCATTAACTTACGGGGTTTAGGCCTCGCCAGAGGTTGCCTCAGCAAGTATTTTTCTTTCAAAGGCATTAACTTACGGGGTTTTAGGCCTCCAGAGGTTGCCTCAGCAAGTCTTTTTTTCTTACAAAGGCATTAACTTACGGGGTTTTAGGCCTTTCTTTTTTTCTTTCAAAGGCATTAACTTACTGGGTTTTAGGCCTCGCCAGAGGTTGCCTCAGCAAGTCTTTTTTTCTTACAAAGGCATTAACTTGCGGGGTTTTATGCCGCGCCAGAGGTTCAGCAATTCTTTTTTTAAAGGCATTAACTTACGGGGTTTGAGGCCCCGCCAGAGGTTGCCTCAGCAAGTCTTTTTTTCTTACAAAGGCATTGACTTACGGGGTTTGAGTCCCCGCCAGAGGTTGCCTCTGCAAGTCTTTTTCTTACAAAGACATTAACTTACGTGGTTTTAGGCCCCGCCAGAGGTTGCCTCTGTATTTTGGGAGGCGGTGGGGAGGGGAGGGCTCCTTTTTGCTTCGCCTTAGAATTTGCTTTTGGATTGCATTTCATTTGAAATTTCAATTTCAGTATCATCCAGTATTAGCTGAAGCAGCTCTTTGTTTCTGATCCCTTGTCGAGGCATGCAATCCAAGAGCTATGTTTTAGTGAACTGAATCTTTGCTAATTCTTCCTCTTTTTCTTCACAATCCCTTCTTAGTTCCTTGATCCTCCTCAGTACCTCTTCTTCCCTCCTGTGCTGTCTTCCATGTGAGGTCCTGCATCTTCCGATTCTCAAACCCTTCTTTCTCTTTTCCGAAGATTGTCCTCTCTCCTGACCAAGCTCTGCTTTCTCGCGCTTCAAGCGGAACCCTGAATTTTAAACCTCTTGATGGAATGCTCTCACTCTCCCGAAGGAATAGTTCTCCCTGCCTTTTGAAGGCTTCTCTTTCGTAATCAAGCTTTGCTCTTACATCTAGGTTTCAATTTGATTCCCTCGGGCTTTGTTTAAGGAATGTATGTGACCGTCCTTTTCACGAGAGAGTCCCGTTTTGAGAGTCTGGTTTTGAGATAAGACACATTGTCTCTGGGGCTTCCGAAGGCTTCTTGACGATCTCCAGGTTCTGCAGCCTTTGGATTTGTTGCCCCTGGGCGGAGAATGAACTGGATTTGGACCTATAGTACATTCATATCAGCCGTGCATTTGGTGCCTAGGGCCGTCCCTTACGACGTTCCTGATTGGCTAGTGGTCAGCCAGTCACAGCGCTGGAAAATGGCCAGTGCACTGCAGTCTCTCTCAAAGCTCGGGAGAGTGAACATCGCTTCGAGACCTGAGGGACATGTCTTTCAAAAGTTATAACTTTATTTAAACCTCAGTTTTACCCAAAGAATAGTAGTGTTTCCCAATTTCATCACTAAACATGTCAAGCCAACGGTTGAAGGATTATAATGATATATGAATTGTTTACTTCAATAAACTTAATGGTAAGATATTTGGTAGTGAAATAAACAAGAAATTTTTAAAGATAAAATGTATTCTTTCATTCCTTACCTGGCATCGCAGTGCATTCATCATTTATCGTCTCGTGTCTCATAAAATTTCGTAGCTTATATGTCATGGATGGCAATGCTACCTAAAGTGTATAGGCAGGGCTATCAATCAGTATGAAAATAACAAGCAAGCGATTAAGAATATTAAAATGTGCGGGGATGCACGCAGACTATAGCCTATCGCGGGCAACCACCCAGCTCTTTACACATTCCTTAGGCCTACTTCTAGAGGAATCTCTTGCTTTCGCTTGTTGTTAACCGTACTTGAATGACGCTTGTATGTCAGATCTTGCATTCTAGTTCAATAAACGAGCCTAGAATTATGTAATGACTCGTCTATGGCCGTCTGCAATCAGCTACACTACTAATATTGTGAGCCTCCTCGCCCCCTTACAAAAAAAGTTACATACACATACCATACTTTAATATGTATCTACGTATGTATGTAGTCTGTAATTACTCATTTTAATTGTTTTCCGTATCGCGGCCTCTGATAGGGCGCTACCGTAGGCCTACTGTCAGGTGCAGCTGGTCGCACCCGCGTAGAGAAGTTACCTCTTTATTCGGACGGCCATAGACGAGTCATTACATAATTCTAGGCTCGTTTATTGAACTAGAATGCAAGATCTGACATACAAGCGCCATTCAAGCATGGCCCCAAATAACAACAAGCGAAAGCAAGAGAGTACTCTAGAAGTAGGCCTAAGGAATGTGTAAAGAGCTGGCTGGTTCCCCAGGATAGGCTATAGTCTGCGTGCATCCCCGCACATTTTAATATTCTTAATCGCTTGCTTGTTATTTTCATATTGATTGATAGCCCTACCTATACTTTTTAGGTAGCATTGCCATCCATGACATTTAAGCTACGAAATTTTATGAGACACGAGACGATAAATGATGAATGCACTGCGATGCCAGGTAAGGAATGAAAGAATACATTTTATCTTTAAAAATTTCTTGTTTATTTCACTACCAAATATCTTACCATTAAGTTTATTGAAGTAAATAATTCATATATCATTATAATCCTTCAACCGTTAGCTTGACATGTTTAGTGATGAAATTGGGAAACACTACTATTCTTTGGGAAAACTGAGGTTTAAATAAAGTTATAACTTTTGAAAGACATGTCCCTCAGGTCTCGAAGCGATGTTCACTCTTCTGAGCTTTGAGAGAGACTGCAGTGCACTGGCCATTTTCCAGCGCTGTGATTGGCTGACCACTAGCCAATCAGGAACGTCGTAAGGGACGGCCCTAGGCACCAAATGCACGGCTGATGTGAATGTACTATAGCTGGAGACGAATGGCTTCGGAAACGTCTTCTGAGGAATACACATATACTGTGTATAGTTCGTGTTTGTCTGTGCACAAACACTCACTCATTATATATATATATATATATATATATATATATATATATATATATATATATATATATATATATATATATATATATATATATATAGTAGTATGTCCACACACACATACACGTCATGAAGCCTTCCCCTCAAGGAATGTGCGAGTGATCTCAAAGAATGTGGGCTTCCCCTGAAGACGTTTCCGAAGCCATTCGGCTCCAGCTAAGTCCAAATCCGGTTCCTTCTCCCCCAGCGTTGTACTCCAGTATTGTGCAATAAATCCAAAGGCTGCAGAACCTGGAGATTGTCATGAAGCCTTCGGAAGCTCCAGAGATAATGTGTCTTATCTCAAAACTAGACGAATATACAATTTAGACCGAAGGCCTTGCGCTGGGAACTATGATGTCATTCAGCGCTGAAAGGAAAATTGAGAGCAAAAGGTTACAAAAGTGTAATAGAAGGAAAACCTCGCAGTCGCACTATGAAATAATTGTTAGAAGACGGTGGAAAGTAAGATGGAAAAGAGAGAATATGAATGGAGATACAGTAAAATGAATGAAAGGGGTTGCAGCAAGGGGCCGAAGGGACGCTTCAAAGAACAGTAAGTAATGCCTATAGTGCACCACTCGTGAGGTGCCCTGAGGCGCTACCTCCCTACGGGTTATATTCCTGTCGTAATGAAGGCAGGGACTAGATCACCAGATGCGGTATTTCATCATCAATGAATTGTCTTATCGCGTGGATTACTTCCCTCAATTTGATATCAATATGACACCAGTATCAATATGACAGTGGCATTACCCAAAGAAACTGATTCAATAGTAACAAGAACTAATTATCAAAAGTATGACTTACCAAACGGGATCGACCGAGGAAAGGGAGAAAGAAATACACTTATTCCAAGAGAGAGAGAGAGAGAGAGAGAGAGAGAGAGAAAGAGAGAGTATAGCCACGCCACGATAAAACCCAGTAGGGGGTTAGTGCCGTAAGTGCACCTCACGTGGTGCACCGTAGGCATTACTTAAGGGTTTCTTTGCAGCGTGCCTTCAGCCCCTAGCTGCAACCTCTTTCGTTTCTTTTACTGTACCTCCTTTCATATTCTCTCTCTTCATCTTGCTTTCAACCCTCTCCTAACAATTGATTCATAGTGCAACTGCTTTGAGGTTTTCCTCCTGTTACACCTTTCAAACCTTTTACTGTCAATTTCCTTTTCAGCGCTGAATGACCTCATAGGTCCCAGTGCTTGGCCTTTGGCCTAAATTCTATATTCAATTCAATTCAAGTCATGATAAAAAGGTTTTGTTACTTCAGTTATGAGAGTATAGTGTTTCCAACTATAGTGTATTGTGCGTTATACACGGGAAAAGTTCCTTGATTATCATTACTCTTACGAAAAACGTCCTTTGATTGTTTAGCTACTCCAGTTCCACAGCAGCAGCGTTACCAACACTTTCGTGCTTGCTCTACACCGGGGCATCAGTACATACATATGTACTTTTGTATACGTGTGTATATACATGTACATATGTATACATATATATACACACAATCATATATATGTGTATATTTAACATATATTTGTATTTGTATCTATATCCTGAAATATATATATATATATATATATATATATATATATATATATATATATATATATATATATATATATATATATATATATATATATAATTTATATATGTATGTATGTATGTATGTGTGTGTGCGTGTGTGCATGTGTGGATATACAATATATATATTATATGATACACATATATATGTATATGTATATATACACATGCATACATACATACATAAGTCAGCGTTTGTGCGCAGACAAACACGAACTACGCACATCATATGTGTACTGGAGGCGATGCGATCGCATCTCATCACATACACACCGACCAAATATTTAACCTAACCGCGAAACCCGCCCGATTGGCAGCGACGCGAGATTAACATATACAAGACCGGCCATGAAGTATTCGCCATTGGGCGTCCGGATATAATTACCTCCCGCGAGAATTACGCCCCACCTCCCCCTCTTCGGCTCGCTTTGACATCTGCATCTAAACAACGACCCGAGCCGTTCTCTCGGGCCCTTTATGTCTTTTGGGACGCTGCTGTTTATGGTTATGCTATCCGGAACCCATCCCATAGCTTGTCTAAGCAGGGCGGCGTTATGCAATTATATAAACGTAAAGGGTCTCGTCTCCGGGCTTCGCTGGAGATGGCTGGGAGGTGCGTTTGTGTGTTTGTCCTGGCGCGGTGCGTTGTAGGTTCCTTGCGGCGTCCCTTCGGCCCCAGGCTGCAACCCCCTTTCGTTTCTTTTGCTGTGCCTCTGTTGGTATTTTCTGTCTTCCGTCCTGCTTTCCTCAACTTTCTCCTAGCAGTTGATTTCATAATGCAACTCTCTCTCTCTCTCTCTCTCTCTCTCTCTCTCTCTCTCTCTCTCTCTCTCTCTCTCTCTCTCACACACACACCTTTACACCCATTCTCTCTCTCTCTCTCTCTCTCTCTCTCTCTCTCTCTCTCTCTCTCTCTCTCTCTCTCTCTCACGCCTTTACCCCCATCCTTCTCTCTCTCTCTCTCACCTTTATCCCCATCCTTCCCCCCTCCTCTCTCTCTCTCTCTCTCTCTCTCTCTCTCTCTCTCTCTCTCTCTCTCTCTCTCTCTCTCTCTCCTTTACCCCCATCCTTCTCTCTCTCTCTCTCTCTCTCTCCGAGACAATATCATGAAATCCAAACGCTGATTGCAAAGGCCTCTCTCTCTCTCTCTCTCTCTCTCTCTCTCTCTCTCTCTCTCTCTCTCTCTCTCTCTCTCTCTCTCTGCCTGAGAATGACAAGATACATTTGGTAATATATGAGCAATGTAACGATGAGATCACTTTCGCCTCAGTGATGAAATTCTGTATCTTGTGTCACAAAAGGCCGCCGGTATGTGTAAGGGTAAATTATGTCTGTGTATCTGTGTAGATATGGCTTTGGGTGTGTTGGGTCTCAAGGACCCAGTGCGATTGATGATTGCAAGATGCTGGTGTAAATAGACTTTGTAAGGGCGTTGTGGAATTGGGATAAGATTCATTTCCCGTAGGGTCGTTGCGCCACCAGTACACCTCATGTGGTGCATTGTAGGCATTACTTGAAGGGTCTTTGCAGCGTCCCTTCCGGCCTTAGCCTCAAT
>NC_089791.1:28340887-28355887 GCF_040412425.1 Macrobrachium rosenbergii | reverse complement strand
TTTGTTCCCTTGACATCAAGGCCTTCGGTAGTCGGTGGTGCAGTCCTGTGGACTTTGGAAATTAGCTCGCTTAAGATACCAAGATGAGGATGGTAGTTAGCCTCTTTCCAAGGTTCTTGTATAGTAAAATTGCTTTTTATTCGGTCGGAATTTAATTTGTTCGTGAACTTCTCTTTGCCCGTAATTTTAGATAGGGTTGTAAATCTTTATTGGTCTCCGTGTCATTTTTTGCACCCAGATTTCTTCAATATATTATTTTTTATTTTTATCAGATAATTTTCTGTCAGAGCCGTATGAAAAAGTACAATTTTTTAAAATTTTTTTTTATTTAACACTGTGTTTTTATTAAATTGTAACTCATTTCTTTCTGTGTACCTGTGGCTATAGCTTCAATTAAGTTTATTATCTAAAGGTATGATTGAATCCATGACCCTCTTTGCTACAAGTAAATAATAATTATGGAAGGAGTTGCTGTACTTGTAAAATCTAACTTTGTGCATGAAAGATTTGCTCGTTGGTTGGCATTCTTCGTTATCACTTTAATATCTAAACTATTTGACACAGCAATGAAAGTTATCATTTGTCATGAAAACGTACACACAGCAGGTATAGACCGTAACGCACACAAAACCACTTTCATTATCCTGCGCCTCGAAATCTCGCAAGTAGCACGTTCACGAATATCATGAAAGCGTAACGAGAAACAGTCGCCTCGGAGGATTTAATACCGCCCGAAAAGTTGCGCGCGTCTTTTGTCGTCCCGTCCTATAGCCCGCGCCGACGGTATTGTCACAACACGACAGGCATTTCTGCCCCCTCGCGTCCAAAGCAGTATAATTCGGGACGCGGACCGAAGTTATGAATATGTGACAGGTAGCTTTCCAGCGCCCATTGTCCGATGGGTAGGAACATTATACAACAATCTTCGGAGCTCAGCATTCGACAGGGCTCTTGTGTACAGAAGTTGGCCTAAGTACACAGTGCCAGATGTTGACATGTCATAGGTACAAATGAAGGTTCATAGAGGATTCAATTGCGACATGTTGCAAGGCTCTCCCAGGAAGGGGAAGGCCATTAGTTTATTGGGTTTTGTTGCATCGGAAATGCATTCGTAATTGCACCGGCTCGACCCTATGTAAAACTGGTCTGCAACGTTAATTGAGTGTAATTCCCTATCATAACACCCAAAATCACAATTTTATTTTATTATTATTATTATTATTATTATTATTATTATTATTATTATTATTATTATTATTATTATTATTTAGGAAGGAGAACCTCTCGCTAACAAGTTTCATTTATGGTAAAGGTTCTCTATTTTTCTAGATGTTTTATGAACCATTTAAATTTAATAATAATAATAATAATAATAATAATAATAATAATAATAATAATAATAATAATAATAATAATAATTATTATTATTATTATTATTATTATTATTATTATTATTATTATTATGGTTCATAAAAATTATTATTATTATTATTATTATTATTATTATTATTATTATTATTATTATTATTATTATATTATTAAACGTATATTTGCAAACGTAATGCGTTCTCATGCAATGAAAATCAGAGACCTTTCAAGGTTGCACTTCGTCGTATTATAAAGAAAAATATTGCAGTCAGTTACACGAAAAGCAACTGTATAAAACTGGACAGGTTTGTGTAAGCTTAAAACCATGTTTCTGTCGAAGTTTCCCCCCCCCCCTCCAGCACAAATTTGGAAGGATTTACTGTTTGGAATCCGTTATGCAATTCATCCTCTTCTAAAACTTCATTCACTTGACAGTTAAAGGCTGTTCGGTTCAGCTGACTTCACACGCGGAACTTCTTTCAAGAAACTGGAATGTCCAAGTGCCTGGGAATCAGTGGGAATCAAGGAATTTAGTGGATGCGAAAAAGAAAGAGAGTTGTTGTGGAAAGGTCAAGAGGAACACGCCTGATTGTATGTTCATAGTCTTATATACATAGTTTATATTTATATTGTATTTTTAATATCTTGATCGGCAGAATTATATATATATATATATATATATATATATATATATCACACATTACCACAGGTGAAAAATAAGAAACGGGGTGTAGGTCCTGACCGGTTTCGACTTTATTTCAAGCCATTGACGATATACAGAGTGTGAGAAGTCACAAATATATATACTACAAGAACAGTACTGACGAACATACACAACCGTTAGAGGCTCCATATCTCAACTCAGGCCGGTGTCGAGGTATATCATTTGGCTAAAATCACAATAGACTCTCAGGGGACATTGCTGATAAACAGACCATACCCCACCTCAGATCCACACCTGACAGGTGTCATGGAGGCATTTGAAACTCATTAACATTTGTTTACAAATATGATGATCCTATTTTCATACATCTCTACTATGTTTAAACAGTTTACAAATTTCTTTTTTGATATTAAAGGATCAAGTTTATACATCCCTTGACTGATATTCATATTATGGTTGTAACTTTCTTTTATGAAGCTAGATTCAATGATGTTCCTTTCCAGTGCATTATTAGAATATACAATCCTTTTGCCCCTTCCCAGTTGATAGCATGATTGTTCTCACTAACATGTACAAATATACCACTGTTCCCTTGTGCATATCTCACACATTTCTTATTAATTCTTTTTTTTCCAGTGCTTAATTTGGCCAATATAAAAGTTGTCAAAGACTTACACGGAATTTTATATACACACCTTTAATATTGTCTGGGGAGTTCTTGAAAGTACATTTTTCATTGTTGTATTGTTCTTAAATGCGACATTAACACAAAATTCTTAAGAAGATGAGGATATCTTTCATACTATTATTATAAGGCAGAACAAGCAAATTTTTGTGTTGTAAGGTTCTTTCTGGTTTTGATACATAGTCTTTTGCCGCTTCAAATGCACTGTTTAATACACTATCAGGATATTTCAATTTTTTGCCTGCATTCCTAATCTTATCTATTTCATCATCAATATATTCAGGGCTACATACCCGTAATGCTCTTAAAAACATAGATGAAAACACTGACTTTTAACCTTATTGCTTTGTCCAGAATAGAAATGCACATAGGAAGAAATATTAGTGGGTTTTCTATACACACTATATTTAAACCCACTACTATTTCTTCGTATGAGGACATCCAGAAACTCTAAGCACCCATCATTTTCCATTTCCATCGTGAATTTAATTGATGGTACTAATTGATTTAACTTAGCTACATCTTGGTTCCCTGGCCATACACAAATTATGTCGTCAACATACCTAAACCATGTTACATTACGTGGGATTATTATTGTTTAATATCTTCTTTTCAAAAAATTCCATATATAAGTTACTTAACACTGGGGATAGAGGGTTTCCCATTGCCATACCAAAATTTTGTTAAAATTTACCATTGAATTCAAATTTACAATCTTTTACACATAATTTAATCAGTTCGATCAAAGTACTTTTAGAAAATGGGATATCCAGATGTGTGTTCTCTAACAATTCAGATAAAAACGCCAAATCTATTGGCACCTTTGTGAATAGTGATACAACATCAAAACTTACAAGCCTGGATTCACTATTAATCTCTACACTATTTAGTTTATTTATCAGGTCCACATTATTCTTGATATTTGCATTTGAGATGGTACCTACTAATGGGTTGAGAATATCTACTAAGTACTTCGCTAGCTTGTATGATGCAGAACCAACTGAACTGATAATTGGCCTGGCAGGAAAGTTTGCTTTGTGAGTTTTATTGTACCATACATGTATGGTAGCGATGGAAGGTCACACACAACTTCTTTATAAGGCTTTCGTTACCTTTTAACAGGTTTTTCACTTTCTTATTGAAACCACTATTCACATTGTCTATCGGGTTCTTATTTAATTGTATCATCACCTAAAAGATTTTATATATATCCCTTTTATTTAAAATTACAAGGGCGCCTGATTTATCTGCTTTTGTCATGTGTATATTTTATCTTTTTCAGTTCATTAATAGCAACCATAAATCTTTTGGGGACGTTTGTGGTGTCTGATTTTTTTTCATACTTCCATAAATCACTCCTTAACCATGTTCACTTCTTCATTCGTTAAATCACTATATTTTCCAAATTACATTCCTTTATTATTTCCACACTGTTCCTTCCGTAAAGCAAAGTTTAAACCGTTAAGGCACTAGTTACATTTCTATCCAGCTGTGGTAATGTGTGATAAATGAATCACGTACAAAAGTGATAATAATCATATATATATATATATATATATATATATATATATATATATATATATATATATATATATATATATATATATTATATATGTGTTCCGTGTGTGTGTGTGTGTGTGTGTATGTGTACAACTTTCGACTTATTACAGTGTTAATATAGAAGTACTGATAAGAAAATAAAGTGATGCTTTACTCATACCAGGGTAATGCAACTTCGTCAATGTTCCCTTCCGCTCTTTTTAAGAATTCTCCGCTCTCTCTCTCTCTCTCTCTCTCTCTCTCTCTCTCTCTCTCTCTCTCTCTCTCTCTGTTTCAGCAGCACTCGGGCATATGCGCATGTGTTTGACCACATGAGGTCCGGCTTCATAAACCTTGTTAGCAAGTGGCATACATTCATGTCATGGGCAGTTGCGTTTTATTTGCCTGCATCGGAGAGCGCCTAATATCCGGCGCACTTTATTGTATTGGCTTTTATTATCCCCTTTGCAGCCATGTTGCTGAAGGGATTTGGGAACGCGACCTTACGCTCCTGCATTCATTTGTTCCTTGTGTAAAGTTTCTACGAGCGAAATTCCGCCATCATTGGATTCTTCCGTGTTTTGGCCTTGGGGTGGGTGGACTCGGGTGGGAATGGGCGGGGCTGTTTGGGAAGGGGGTAGCACCCGCAGTTTTCGGCATTTTCGTCGATTGGCTGATTTTGTTTTTGGGAGAGGTGTTGGTAGGCAGAGGTAAACAGGTAGATTATATATATATATATATATATATATATATATATATATATATATATATATATATATATATATATATATATATATATATATATATATATATAGAGAGAGAGAGAGAGAGAGAGAGAGAGAGAGAGAGAGAGAGAGAGAGAGAGAGAAGCAAAATGCATTGATATGCAAGGAAATAGATTATTGTTCCTCATTGTTTTTCTAGTAAATAGAATTAACCTTTCAATTTGACGTACGTTTTTTTTTATTTCCAGTTGTCTTTTATTTTAACTTATACATTCAGGGCAACTGTGTATAGATTAAACTGCACAGCAAATAACGAACTATTGAAAAATATAACGAATGCAATAATTTTTAATATTGAAGACTTATCCGAAAAATACACTGATATATACTATATTTTGACAGTTAAGGTTACCAGAATCTGAATCGTGAAAGGACAAGGGAGAAAAGGAATAAAGATGTAAAAAAAATTCATAAAAGATAATAATAATAATAATAATAATAATAATAATAATAATAATAATAATAATAATAATAATAATAATAATAATTAAACAAGTAAAAAATACGCCGAAGTTAATTCGGTGCAATCGAGTTTTCTGTACAGCGTATAATGTTGATTGAAACTCAGCCGCCGCCAATGAAACTTTCAGCCACGGCCCGGTAGTGACCTGTGTTGTTGCTATAGGTGCCAGACTGACGATCATGGCTAACTGTAACCTTAAATAAAATAAAAACTACTGAGGCCAGAGGGCTGCAATTTAGTATGTTCGATGACGGAAGGGTGGAGGATCAACGTACCAATTTGCAGCCCTCTAGCCTCAGTAGTTTTTAAGATCTGAGGGCGGACAGAAAAAGTGGGGATGGACAGACAAATAGCCATCTCAATAGTTTTCTTTTACAGAAAACTAAAAAGAAGGAATATCTTGACAAAAAAGATAAAAGCCATACTGTCAAAAGCAGAGTGTCAGTCTGAAAAAACCTAGACTGTGCAGCCCTCAGCGCTTCGTGTAGTACAAATCTCTTGACAAGTGACGTCAGTACAGTTTCAATAAATCGAAACCCTCTCTCTCTCTCTCTCTCTCTCTCTCTCTCTCTCTCTCTCTGTTGACCATTTATTCATTTATTGTTTCGTTGTGAAATTGCCTCTGGAAGTGGAAATGTGGAATTTATGATGAAATGTAAATCAATTTTTTTTACGGTGCATAACTGTTTTCCTTTCGTGTTGCAATAAATCTTTCGATAGGAAATTACTGTAACTATTTATTGTGTAACAGAATTGCTTGTAAACAAGAATGTTTACAAGATATAAATCATAAATGTTTATACAAACACTATTTATATATACATACACATATATATATATATATATATTATATATATATATATATATATATATATATATATATATATATATATATATATATATATATATATATATATATATATATATATATATATATATATATATATATATATATATATATATATATCTTGAATATTGTATATATATATCTTGAATATTGTGAGAGGGATATAAGTATAATGTTATTTTCTGGGAATTATCATTGTGGACTCTGGGTATAGTATTTACTGCCATGTCAACCTTCTTATACCGGAAACGATTGCTTCCTCTTTTTTCTGTAAGGGAAAGGTCCCAATCTCCCTACTGTTATTATCGTCAGCATCATGAGACCTGTAAGAAAGCAACCTGCATATTGGAGAAGACTCAGTAAAACTGATAATTTAGCCAATCCGGTGACCGGATTTTCCATCTTGAACGCAGCAGAAAGCTAGGAATACAATCCTCTCTTTTGCAGATTACAAACGTGTAATTTTTTCCTAGACTATGTAGTTTATCGCATTCAACAGGGCTTCACTTTATGCATACTGCCCTAAAATGGAGAACTGCAGTATCTGCTAAATTTTCGAAATTGAGATATGCCACCTATTGGGCTTATAAAACAATAATGCACAAGTTACTGCAGTTTCAGAATGATTCTTCAATGCTTTCCACGAGTATTTAGGGGTCCCATTTGCAGTATCAGCAAAATCAGTGGTAAGGCAAGGGAAAACTGCAATATCTACCATTTTTCTCAGTTTTGTATATTTGCAGATACTGCAGTCTTCCATTTTAGGGCAGCATACTGTACATATGTAGGTACTTTTGTTGCCGACTGTACATACATACGCAAATACTTTTGTTGCCGACTGTACATACATGCGCATGGACTTTTGTTGCCGACTGTACATACATACACAGGTGCTGACATGAACGCGTGCGATCTCTTTAAAGGTGAGTTTCTTTTTTGCTTCGAAATACGACTCCATATATCACTCTTAGGATGATTTAGGTGTTTATAAAAGAAAAGGGGAAATAGGGGGCGAGGACCCCTACGCCCTAGCCTATTTGTAATGCAGGGGAGCATGTCAATATGTATGTAAATTAACCCTGAGGTGTTGAAACCTCTCTGATAGTTGGGCCACCCCCCCCCTTTTTTGTAACTCTCTGATAGTTGGTCCCCCTTTTTTTGTATAATTTTTTTTTATTCCTTCCATTTTCCACCCACAATTGCAATAAATGATAACCTGGAAAAACATTTCACCGTTTACCAGTCCCGCCTTGTTATATGAATTGCCAAATATAGGTCAGGGCATGGCTTTGAACCTCCCGACTAGTTTTTTAAATAATTTTCCATATTTAAATATTGTCGTGTGTATGAAACGCTGATGTTTAATTCCATTTGGGTGCTTTTTTAAAGGGCTGGCTTTACTCTCTCTCTCTCTTTCTCTCTCTCTCTCGTTAATATGGTCATTTTTTAAAAAGTCTGGTCTTGCTCTCTCTCTCTCTCTCTCTCTCTCTCTCTCTCTCTCTCTCTCTCTTAATATTGTCATTTTTGGTCAGCTCATGATGCATAGATTTGCTCTCTCTCTCTCTCTCTCTCTCTCTCTCTCTCTCTCTCTCTCTCATTAAGTTAATCATTTTAAATAAGACTGGTCAGTTGTTCACTGATATAAGCTAGATTTCTCTCTCTCTCTCTCTCTCTCTCTCTCTCTCTCTCTCTCTCTCTCTCTCTCTCTCTCTCTCTCTCAGGTAGTCATGTTTGAATAAGACTGGTCAGTTGCTTATGATATAATAAGACTGGTCTCTCTCTCTCTCTCTCTCTCTCTCTCTCTCTCTCTCTCTCTCTCTCTCTCTCTCTCTCTCTCCCCCCGGGTACAACGCAAAGCTGGAGCTTTCCTCGTGAGGTAATGAGTTGCCGCTGGATTTTTACGGTTCTATTTATAAGCCACTTTTCGCAGCCGTCACAACTTATGCAGTACTGTAATTAGCCTCGCAAGTTTTACTCCAGAAAAATTTTATTCGCTTCTCTTTCCTCCTCCTCCTCCTCCTCCTCCTCCTCCTCCTCCTCCTCCTCCTCCTCCTCCTCCTCCTCCTCCTCCTCCTCCTCCTCCTTCCTCCTTCTTCTTCTTCTTCTTCTTCTTCTGTTTTAGAGGCAGAAAAGACATCTGAGCCTTGTTTAATGCCAGAAGTTTCGGGGTATTTTGCTTTTTTGAAGGGACACTTTTCGAGCGCGATTTTCTTTCGTTAATTAATACTTATTAATTTAATACTTATTGATTTTATTCTTGTGATAACATAAATGAAAGTATATTTTGTTCAAGTTAGCACTGTTTTTGCTCTTGGTGGGCCTCTCAGTAGTGAACTTTTTTTTTATTTCACCATTTAGGTAAATGTTTAATTTTTTTGTAACAGCATTTAACTTTCTCCCGCCCTTGTTTGACTTTATAAATGGGAATATTTGTGCATCCGGGCCATCTGAGCGTTTATACTAGTTGAGGTGGAGGGATGGGATTGTGTATGTTTGTGTTTGTATGTTTGTCGAGGAATTACCAAAACGTCCTTTTCCCCCCGTAGGGGAATGGTACCGTCAGTGCACCTCCCGTAGTGCAGTGTAGGCATTACTTGAGATTCTTTGCAGTGTTTCGTCGGCCCTTAGCTGCATCCTCTATCATTCTTTTTACTGTAACGCTGTTCATATTCTCTTTCTTCCATCAGACTTTCCACCCTCTCTAACAATTGATTCATAGTGCAACTGCTTTGAGGTTTTCCTCCTGTTACGCCTTTCAGACCAACTTTACTCTCAGTTTCCCTGTCAGCACTGAATGACCTCATAAGTCTCAGCGCTTGGCCTTTGGCCTAAAGTCTGTATTCCAATTCCAATTCCAGTTCCAGTTCCAAAGCGCCCTCTTCTTCAAAATCGGCTCTTTTGTTGATTCTGCCACCGGCTCGTTACTAATAAAACCGTTTGCCTGTTATTAATGTATTTATGAGTACTTTATATGTATATGTATATATATATTATATTTATATATTATATTTATATATACACATGCACATATGTATATATATACATATATGTATATGTAATATATTTGTATGTATATTATATATATGATATATATATATATGTGTGTGTGTGTGTTGTGTGTGTGTGTGTGTGTGTGTGTGTACATACAGTGGCAGGTCAGATAGGTAGGTCATTGGAATAGAGGAATCCCGAAGGCGGGTAATTTTCAATAAAGCAGGATGGTGGTGTTTGCACTCTTCGCTAAGGCCATATTCATAGTCAATCTGATCTCCTTGCAACACATCTCGCCCATAAATGTGTGAAAGACAGATCGTGTTGGCAATGTACTGACCCGCTAGAATTTTCACGAGGTTGATGTCACAGCCGCCGATTGCAATAATCATTCAAATTTGAAGGCGACTGGCAAGTGCTGTTTGTTGGAGAGACTGCGTGAATGGAATGACATTGTAACTTAGATGTGACTTAAGCTAAAGTTGTAGTTCGGTTCGTCAGGATAGAGAGGTGGAAAGTTTCCCCTTAATACCCTTGTACATTTGCTAAGAATTTTTTTTTTTTTTTTGGCATCAGATTTTCCTCCAAATAAAACAAACGATGTCCATTACTGTTCATTTGAAAGCTGTCATGCATTTCAAATATTCGATGAAAGTGATGTTCATTTCTTTTTGAGACTTCAGCTTTTGTTTACAGATTTGCTTTGGTAAAAACGTTCATTTTTTCTCTGACGCTTTCGAGTTTATTCTGAATAAATCCCGTTCTCTCCATTACCATTCATCTGAGTCTTGCCAAGAGTCAGCATTGGCAATGCAGTGTTCCTCGTCACTTTTTGATATTTAAATATTCTGTAAAAGCTTTGGAAATATTGAAAATCTTCAAGTTCACCTGTTGCAGCTGTAATATTGAAAGAATACAGGTGCCACTTCTGAAAAATTCTGTATTGCTTTCAAAATACGCCACTAAACGATGTAGGCAACTCAAACAACTCAATAACTTTACTCTGGTCCTACTTTTTCCAATTTGATTCTTCCTATACTCTTTGTATTAGTCGAGTGTTTACATTTATTTTAACGTAAGGTTTTCTGCTTTTAACTATGTAAGAAGGGTAATGTTTTTGGACATTTTTTTGCGGTTTATTGCTTCAAACCAATCTCACTGTCTGACAAAATTTTTAAAATTTGTATTTAGGAGTTATTTGATATCAGTCCCATCTATCAACCATAATTTTATTATTGATTTTTAAAAATTTTAATCAGTTATTTTACAAGTCAAGGATATTAATTTTTTTTTTTCGAAGAGGTGGTTCATCCTAAACAAAGGGGATTTTTATGCCTTATTTGAGTTTATTTTATAAAAATGAGATAAAAAGATTCAGCTCAAGATTCATTAACAGACAAAATACTTTTATGCACGTATGTGCTTGTAGATGTCTGCATCCATGCATGTGCAAGTGCACACACACACATTTATGTATATATATATATATATATATATATATATATATATATATATATATATATATATATATATATATATATATATATATATATATATATATATATATATATATATATATATATATATATATATATATACATAGATACACACACATCTATAGATAGATATAATATATATATATATATATATATATATATATATATATATATATATATATATATATATATATATATATATATAAAGTATATATATATATATATATATATATATACATATAAAATATACACACCACCGCGCTTACATGCCAAACTAAATTCCCGAAATCTTTGCTGCATATTTTCAACCTTTCTTTCCACGCTGACTTCTTTTGAGAGCTAATGGATAGTAATGGCATGTGTAATGCATTTTATATTTTACGTTTTGTATCTTCTGCTTGAAAAGATCTTCTTCTGCTGAGGAGTAGGAAGAGCGAGTTTCTTTTGTTAAAGTTCCCGTTTTGCGCTCGGCTTAGTGCTTGGACCGGGGGTTGGGGGTGGGGGGTCAGGGGTCAGGGGATGCTTGAGGGGGAGGAACGGGTCTAGGGCATTTTGAGACGTATTCCGTTGTTCTTGTTGGTGTTTTGTTGTTTTCGTCAATGTAATATTTTTTTATTAATAACAGTAGTCGTAATAATACTTATTTTGTTTTCGTCAATGTTATTTTTATTGTTATTCATAACAGTAATGGCAATAGTACTGGTGTTGTTTTGTTGCTTTCGTCAATGTTATTTTTGTTGTTATTAAGAACAGTACTCGTAATAATACTGATGTTGTTTTGTTAATGTTATTTTTGTTGTTATCAACAACAGTAATCGTAATATATAATACTAATGTTGTTTTCGCCCATGTTATTTTTGTTGTTATTAATAACTGTAATCGTAATATATAATACTGATGTTGTTTTCGCCAGTGTTATATTTGTTGTGATTAATAACAGTTATCGTAATAATACTGATGTTTTTTGTCGTTCTCGTCATTGTTATTTTAGTTGTTGCAAGTAACAGTAATAGCAATGATTATTAATGTCTTTGGTTATTTCATCATCAAGGTGTTTTTTCCCAGTAAGGATAGATTCAGAAAAGAAACATGTCAGTGGTCACTATTATATTCACTTCTGAACTGCTGAATCATGGAGAATTCCCCCGTGCCGAAAAATTCCACAATATTTGCCACTTCAGACAAAAATATGAAATGCTCCCCCGGAGTTTGTCAAAACTACTTAAACCATCTGTGCCGTTCACCAGTTTGTTACCTGGACTATTGCTGTTTAAAGGGTTAAAGTTCACACACACACACACACACACATATATATATAAGTATATGAATGAATTTTTATCACATCATAAGTGATTTATATACAGGCATTAAGATACAAATGTCGTTTAATATCCAATTCGCTCTGCCCTGGAAATAATATATATATATATATATATATATATATATATATATATATATATATATATATATATATATATATATATATATATATATATATATATATATATATATATATATATATATATATATATATATATATATATATATATATATATATATAAACCGAAGGGGAATTATAGTAGATAAGAGTTCAGGAGTCTCATGGGCTCGAACCACAGAACACCATAATTCCCTTTCGGTTTACACACACAGACACACACACACACACACACACACATATATATATATATATATATATATATATATATATATATATATATATATATATATATATATACATACATACATATATTATATATATTATATCCGAGGTAGAGCAATTGGATATTAAACGACATTTGTAGCTTAATGCATGTATACACACACACACACATATCTATCTATCTATCTATATATATATATATATATATATATATATATATATATATATATATATATATATATATATATATATATATACATATATTTGTGTATATATATGTGTGTATGTGTGTGTAAAAGCAGCAACATACGGAACGGAGTCTTAACTGCCAAACCTTTTAGAAGCAAAAGCAAAAATCTCTGATTCTTAAACTGAAAACTCAGGTCACGAGTCATCGGAGGGATCCTGCACCTCCCTCAGATATAAAGAAGATAGAACAACGCCTCAGGGTTAATAACTCTGGAATAAAAACGTATAGGAGGGAAGGTCGGTGGGAGGGGAGAGGGGAGAGGGGAGGGAGGTGGAGGAAGGGCATAGAAGGAGAGACGAAGCAAGTGGCAGGGGGCCGGTGACAGGACGATCTATCGAGGGATTACAGAAGGGGGATTTACCGAAAGCAAAGGGAATTCACTGGGAGTCATGACGGGATCTGGGCCGGGGGCGACGGTGATATTGTGCCAAAATGGAGCGAAAGCATTTTCGCGGGGGGCAGGGGGGGAGGAATCCCCTTAAACGAGATTTATTTGCTCGATCTGGCAGAGAGCGGGGGATTACAAAGGCTGACGGTATGAAGGGATGCCATTAAAAAGAGATACTCAGTGGAAGTAGGTAATCCAGCCTCTGAAAAAGAATGAACCGAACTGTCACCGGAGGTCAATGGTGTGTCAGACCGTGATTGGAAGTGATGGAAATAGAACGGTGATCACGGGAAGTGTTAAATTTGTCCGTTATCCTGGTAGTGCGTTTGTGATGTCCCAGAATATTCATCTCTTTCGTAAAACTAAAGGGTACACTATGACACTCGTGGGCTCTACGTGAAGAAGTGGCATTTGACCAGACTTATTTTATAATAAAGGTACATAGTTCGATTTATTACTGTCCACGTCGACATTCCGATTTTTGAAAATTCTAACGACTACTTAATTGTGGGGTGGGGGTGGTGGCGGGGGTGGTGTTCAGGTGACAGGTATCTCGATAATTAATTTTTTGGGGGGTTGTTCAAGTGACAGATATTTCGATAATAAAATTTTGTGGAAGGGTTGGTTTTCAAGTGACAGGTATTTCGACATTGAATCCTTACTCTTGCAGACGACGGAAACTTCAGGTTTTTAGTTTCCTGTAGATCAAAACTATTGAGATGGCTTTTTGTCTGTCTGTCCGCCCTGAGATCTTAAAAGCTACTGAGGTCAGAGGGTTGCAAATTGGTATGTTGATCACCCACCCTCCAGTCATCAAACATACCAAATTGCAGCCCTCTAGCCTCGGTAGTTTTTATTTTATTTAAGGTTAAAGTTAGCCATGATCGTGCGTCTGGCACCGCTATAGGTGACAACAACACAGGCCACCACCGGGCCTTGGCTGAAATTTTCATGGGCCGTGGCTGAGAGTTTCGTACGTCATTCATACACTATACGAAAAACTCGATTGCGCCGAAGAAACTTCGGCGCATTTTTTACTTGTTTTTGCTAGTGACAAAAAAAAAAGCAAAAAACGCTGCATGCACAAAACCAAAATATGTCCTTGCTCGAAAATCGAGTTGGGCAAAGGACCGGGAAGGCGGAGGTCACCAAAATATCCGCTACGCGCCAGAAACAATTTCGGGACCTGAAAGCAAATTTCATATTGCCTGCAAAGCCCACAGTGTAATATAAAATGCAAAATCCTTTGACGCAGGCTCTAAAGCTTGGCCTCCACTCCCGAATAAACGTTGGCATGAAGGAGCAAAGACATAAAAAAAACCTGAACTACAAATGGTGATTAGTATCTTCCTTGATTTCTATAAGAAACCGGCAACTGAAGCCCGCTTCTAGGCTGTGATTCTCCCATACTGCAAACTGCAGTTTAGGCTGAGACCTGATTTGATTTCAGACCACTGCTGATTAACAGCTTGGGTTTGGTTACTTAGCAACGGGACCCTTCAGTACCAGACCACTGAGCTGATTAACTCGAAGGGGTACGTGGCTAAGAACCACCCGTTACTTAGCAACGGGACCATTCAACTCTTAAAACAGTGAAATCACTGTAGGAGTTCGGGTGGTTGGACAGTGTATATAAATAAAAGATTTCAGAAAATAAAAATAAAGATGAAGAACGAGGATCTAAGACTGGAACTGGGAGAAAACACCAAAGTTGCACTAACAAGTAATAGTTAGAAGTGTTGGACAGCAAAGCTGAAGAAAGGAAGCGGAAATGGCGGTAAAGTGAAAGGCTTAGAGATGTAGCTTAGTGGCCAAAGGGACACTGCAAACGCCATTTTTCTTTTATAAAAACATACCTGTC
>NC_089791.1:28323387-28335887 GCF_040412425.1 Macrobrachium rosenbergii | reverse complement strand
CTTTACCTCCTTTCATATTCTCTTTCCTCCATCTTACTTTCCACCCCCCTCCTAACAATTGATTCATAGTGCAACTGCGAGGTTTTCCTCCTGTTACACCTTTCAAACCTTGTACTGTCAATTTCCGTTTCGGCAGTGAATGACCTCATAGGTCCCAGTGCTTAGACTGTGGCCTAAATTCTGTATTCAATTCAGTAAGGGGTATTGTTTTGCAGACCATCGCTGGGAAATTTCTAGTGTGATAATTTCCAAACCTCTTTTCAATAGCAAGATCTCACTAACACCCCTTGTGACTGATTCTCTTTTAGCTTACTATTCATATTGCAAAACCTCAACGTCCTAATTTTACTGAGGTACAGCTGGTTTCATCAATTTCGGTACAGACGGAACATCTGAGAACTCTACAGTGCATCAGGTAACAAAAAATTACTAAATGTTTCAAAATTGCTAAATATTTAAACACATAACAAACGACACGTTTACCAAATGACGAAGTGCTGCTAATTAAGCAGATATATTGAGTTAACAAAACAATATTGTGGAGTTGCCAGATATTCCATAGCTTGCCGGCATAAGTACTGGAATTCCTGAAGGTAACTATACCCTAGAATCTTGGTAAGCATTCATCTGGAGTGCCTCTGGTTCTAGACGAACTTTACCTGTAAGAGGTTGAAATATTAAGTTGAATGCCAGGCAACTATTTTGAAGGTTCCTAATGTCTTTTTTGCTTCTATAAGTTGGTTATTTTTATCGAAATTCCACTCTGTCTCTCTCTATTTTTTTTTTACCACATATTCTCTACAATAATGTTGGTCAAGGTAATGGGCCCATTTGGTTCGTTTCCTAAAAACGTGTGGATGTTGTGAATGAAAAATATAATAAAAGAATTGTTTTAATAACAGAAATATAGCTGTACATTTTGAAACAAATGGCCAGGCAATCAAGACATAAAGAGTTCGTGTAACCAAAATTAGTTTGTCATTTTACTCGGACCAAAATGTAAGAATGTCTCCCGGTATTTGTTTGATTGTAAGGTATGCGTTACCATATCTTGTTCACTGAATTTTCATACCGCAGAAGTTTTTTTTTATTTTTATTTATTTGTTCTTGTGCAGCCTCTCACTTTTAGGTATGAAATATTACACTGACCTCCTTTCTTTTATTGGAAATATAGACATTCTTTTTGCTTTGCGGGAGGGGTGACAGTGTTATACATGGGACGTACAAATTCCTTGCTTTCGTATTCATCAGAATCAGGAGGTGGTTACCAGCAGTGAAAGTAATGATATTTATCTATCTGTCTATCTATCTATATATATATATATATATATATATATATATATATATATATATATATATATATATATATATATATATACATATATATATATATATATATATATATATATATATATATATATATATATATATATATATATATATATATATATATATATATATATAGAGAGAGAGAGAGAGAGAGAGAGAGAGAGAGAGAGAGAGAGAGAGAGAGAGAGAGAGAGAGAAATTTCAGTCTCACGGAGTTGGAGGGTGACATTATATATATATATATATATATATATATATATATATATATATATATATATATATATATATATATATATATATATATATATATATATATATATATATATATATATATATATATATATATATATATATACATATATATATATATATATATATATATATATATATATATATATATATATATATATCACATTACCACAGGTGAAAAATAAGAGACAGGGTGTGGGTCCTGACCGGTTTCGACTTTATTTCCAAGCCATTGTCGAAGGACTGATACATACAGTAGTATTAAAAGTCACAAACACATATACTACAGTAACATACATACATTTGCATATATATTAGAGAGACAGAGAGCGCGAGTGAGAAAATTTGAGGACGACGACGGAGGCAGCTCTGGCAGAATGTCACACGGGATCGTCTGAAGGCGGCGAGACGAGGTCGCTGCTGCAGAGGGCTATTCACGACTGAACAGGTGGCACGGACGGCCGAACTTCTGGTCGCAGTGTTGGTGATATCGCTCCCGGAATGGGTTACTCTCTCTCTCTCTCTCTCTCTTTCCGACTTTTACTCCCGTAATCAATTTCGCAACTCACTCTCTCTCTCTCTCTCTCTCTCTCCCTGTATGCAAGCACGACGGATTTCTTGGCGTATTCGGGCGTGGAAATCATGTTTCATGTTATTTTGTTTAACTCTCTCTCTCTCTCTCTCTCTCTCTCTCTCTCTCTCTCTCTCTCTCTCTCTCTCTCTCTCTGTATTCAAGCGACGGATTTCGTGGCGTATCCTGGCGTGGAAATTATGTTAGTTATTTTGTTTAACTCTCTCTCTCTCTCTCTCTCTCTCTCTCTCTCTCTCTCTCTCTCTCTCTCTCTCTCTCTCTCTCTCTCTCTCTCTCTCTCTCTCTCCATATACAAGCACGACGGATTTCTTGGCGCATCCGGGCGCGTGAAAGTTCTGTTAGTTTATTTAACTGTATTTTTATTTTTTATTTGCCATTTAGTGAATTAAGATGACTAAAGTCAGTTGAACTCTCTCTCTCTCTCTCTCTCTCTCTCTCTCTCTCTCTCTCTCTCTCTCTCTCTCTCTCTCTCTCTCTCTCTAGTATTCAAGCACAACGGATTTTCTTTCTTATCCGTTCGCTTCGAAGCCTTCTGTTAGTTTATTTAACTATATTGAAATTTTTTTATTTCTCATTTAATGAATTCAGATGATTGAAGTCAGTAGGAATGAATTTGTATCTTAGTCATTATAACCTTGAGTTTATGGAACTGTGTTTATATGAGTTTTATTTGCCATTCAGTAAATTTAAATGCTAGTGGCCAATTTTGTATCTCAGTCGATACAATCTATGAGTGGCTAAAATTAACACTCGTGCCCGCCTGAAATCGTTTTATATAGTTTAAGTCAGTCGCTAAATCCGTTAGTTTCAGCGCTGCATTTTAAGTCGTAAATTATGAAAAAACAGGTTAGTTTGTTCGTAAGGGATCTGTGGTTTTGTAATTTACAAAATAAGTCAATTTTTTTCTGAAGGGGTCCTTGAACCTCATGGGGTGCACTGTAGGCGTTACCTAAGGTTCTTTGCAGCGTTTCTTCGGCTCCTAGCTGCAACCCCTTTCATTCCTTTACTGTACCTCCATTCATATTACCTTTCATCTTGCTATCCACCCTCTCCTAACAACTGATTCATAGTGCAACTGCTTTGAGATTTTCCTCCTGTTACACCTTTCAGACCTACCTACTCTCAATATCCTTTCCAGCGCTGATTGACCTCATAGGTCCCAGTGCTTGGCCTTTGGACTAAACTCTATATCCCATTCCATTCCTTTATATTTCGTCTGCGATGTGTTCAGCGGGAGACACGCACATCATATTTTCCTCATAATTCATGTTCAATCACCCAAATTGGACTCATCGCGAGGCTTAACCTCCCAGTGACACGGAGCCTAGCCACATTGAGAGGGCTAAATGGCGGATCGTTAGGTCCAGCGACGCTCGTTAACGCTTTACGTGAATTGTCCTTCTCTTGTGAAACCAGAGTGACCTTCAGTTGTCTGGTCGTTGAATGGCACCTTGGCACACCACCTCGGGGTATGCTTGTGGGGTACCCCGGATGAGGGTAGTGACGTCAGTGCACCTCATGCGGTGCGCTGTAGGCATTACTCAAGGTTCTTTGCAGCGTCCCTTAGGCCCCTTAGCTGCGACCCCTTTCATTCCTCTTATTGTACGTTCATATTCTCTTTCTTCTTCTTCCATCTTACTTTTCTCAATCCTCTCCTAGGCCCTTCGTTGGGTGAGTCGGTAGAGCTACGGACTGTCACTCGATGGGCCGGAGTTCAATTCCCCGGCCGGCTGATGAAGAGTTAGAGGAATTTATTTCTGGTGATAGAAATTCATTTCTCGCTATAATGTGGTTCGGATTCCACAGTAAGCTGTAGGTCCCGTTGCTAAGTAACCAATTGGTTCTTAGCCACGTAAAATAAGTCTAATCCTTCGGGCCAGCCCTAGGAGAGCTGTTAATCAGCTCAGTGGTCTGGTAAAACTAAGGTATACTTTTTTTTTTTTCAATCCTCTCCTAACAGTTGTTTCATTGTGCCACTGCGAGTTTTTCTTCCAGTTACACCTTTCTAACCTTTGTTACTGTCAATTTCAGTTTCAGGGGTGTATGACCTCATAGGTTCCCAGTGCTTGGCCTTTGGCCAAAATTCTACCTTTTACTATTGTATTATACGCTGTCCTTTGGTGCTCGTGCATTGGAGTGTTATTGCTGTAACCCTTTTCTGGGGTCAAGGATTTAGAAGCATAACGTTTATGGCAGATAAGTGTCAGCCATTGAAACTAAAACACACACACACACACACACACACACACAGATTGGAGAGAAAATATATTTAAGAAATCCACATAATCCCTCTTCGCTGTGGAGACACCGAAGAGGAAACATGACGCTCCGGAACTCTTATATGTAATTTTCTCCAATTTGTGTTTTTTTTTTAAGCGGGGTGTTTGATTTTTAGTGGCCCTTCGTTTCTAGGTCTCATAATTCAAGGGTGTTTCCGCACTACAGTAAAACATGTTGTAAACACTTCGATATCATATCACAGACATGTTGGAAACATGTCAGCGACCGCAAGGTGGAGAAAGATAACTGTGTGAAGCACTGGTCAGGACTATCAAGAAGTCGTTAATTTGTATTCAACATGTTTGCGATTTGTGTGTGTGTGTGTGATAAGTTGCCGACATGTGTTATGACATGGTTTGCTGCACCCTTAGATTTCACTGTTTCTTGAGCGTTACAGTTATACAAACGCCTGTACTCTCAAGGTAGACACTGTATATAATATCGTGAGAGGCTGTGCTTATGATTTCTTCATTAGATAAGTAAATTTGACAGGACGAAGAAGAGTATGCATGTGAATGCTAAACGAATAATGTATAACTTTACCTCCATGGGCTCCTTCCTTAACTTTGCTTGGATCCTGAATGTAGTTTGGCTTTTATTAAACAACTTCTGTCGTTCAAAAAATTAAGTACTTGACCTCAGTTAATTTTCTGACGGTAATATTCATCAAATAATAGAAACGTTATATTTATTCTACTGTGTTGATGACATATGTACAATATGTTTGCTCACATGTATTTATGCCTAGTATGTGTAATTTATTGTATATTTCTATTAGTACATCGATTCAAGCATGTGTATGTTTGCTCACGTGTATTTATGCCTAGTATGTGGAATTTTATATATATTCCCATTAATGCATCCATTCTTACTGTTCGCTGTCGAGCTTATGAAAAGTTGATGCTTGCACTTAACCTCAATGGTATGTTAACAGGTGCAATAAGACTCTTAATGTTTGTTTTATCTGGCCTTGGGACTTAAGTCTCTAATCTTTGATCTGGTCTTGGGACCGGTATGAGTGAATAAACTTTCATAGCTCAGGTTTGAGATTATTAAGTCCCACCTCCCCTCCCCTCCCCTCCTCCCCCTCCCCCTTCTCCTCCCCTCCCCCTTCCCCTCCCCTCCCCACCTTCAGTGTTCGGCATTCCACTTCTCGTTCAAAGTTTCTCTCTTTCCAGTCAGAGATCGTCAGTGAATTTCCGAAGACATATTTATTTTTTTTTCCCCCTTTTACGGCAAATCCTCTGGAGACTGCTCTCTGTCACTCCCATCCAGTAGAGGGAAGGTGACGTTCATCCGTTCTTTAAAAAAAAAAAAAAAATCGACGTTGCCTTAAGGAGGAGGTTTTGAAGGTTGAGCTGCGTCCCTCGTGTCTCCTGTCACCCTATACACACTTCACACTTCGCTCATAAGACACACACACACACACACACACACACAGAGAGAGAGAGAGAGAGGTTGAGGAGGAGGAAGAAGAGGAAGGGAGCTATGGAATTCGACAATAAGAGAGAGAGAGAGAGAGAGAGATGAGAGAGAGAGAGAGAGAGAATATATATATATGTATGTATGTATTAATATATATATATATATATATATATATATATATATATATATATATTATATATATATATATGTGTGTGTGTGTGTATATATGTATATACATACACACATACACATATATACACATACATATATATGTGTGTGCGTGTGTATGCATGTATGTACGTAAGCATGTATACGTTTATCCCCTAAGATACTGTTGTCCAAAGTCAACAGTTCAGGAGTTGAAGTTACTGAATCCTGCATTTATTTTGCTATTATAAACAGATCTGGAGGCTACATTTTGAAACATTAGAGTTAATGAAGAACGCATATTGCATAATTCTAGCAAGTATGTTGTACGTTCATCAATCTTTATACAAAGAAATCTCTTTTAACTGACTGGACAACAGTAATTTCATAAATAATGACTTGATGTAAACTAAATATTTTATTTTTATTGTGGAATCGTAAACCATCCTCCCAAGTGTTCATTAGTCTGCTTACAAAGAAATCTTTTTAAGTTGACTAAACAAATAATAATTTCACATATAATGACTTAATTTATACTGAATATATTTGATTCCTATTTTGGGATCGTAAGCCCCCTCCCCCCCCACCCCCGCCTTCTTCTCCGGCACGAGACAGCAGTGAGTCACCTTTAGCAAGGAAAAAAAAAGTAAAAAATGCGCCGAAAATCGAGTTTCCTGTACAGCGTATAATGCTGTATGAAACTCTCAGCCGCGGCCCATGATACTTTCAGCCATGGCTAGGTGGTGGCCTACGTTGTTGGCACCTATAGCGGTGCCAGACGCACGATCATGGCTAACTTTAACCTTGAATAAAATAACAACTACTGAGGCTAGAGGGCTGCAATTTGGTATGTTTAATGATTGGTTGGTGGATGATCAATATACCAATTTGCAGCCCTCTAGCCCTAGTAGTTTTGAAGATCTGAGGACGGACAAGAAAAGTGCTGATAGAAGAAAGTGCGGACAGAAAAAAGTACGAAAAGAATAAAGTGCGGACGGACAGACAAAGCCGGCGCAATAGTTTTCTTTTACAGAAAACTTAAAAAAGACGACTTCATTTTAATAGAAAAAAAGACGACTTCATTTTAATAGAAAGACGTGGATTGAAATTCCTTTAAGGCCTCATTATCGCATCTTAATTCCTCATTCCACGCCAACCACCGCCACATCGAATAAAAAAGGAAGAAGAAAATAAAAAAAAAGTGGGTGTGAGAAAACTAACAAATGCTTATTTCGAGGAGTTTTTTCCTCTCTTTTTTTCATTCTTTTTTTTTACCCTTCTTCAGCCGTGGTTTGGGTTGCAGGCGATATTCGCCGCCAGGCATGGGCAGCATAAAGGCGACTTCCCCCTGAACGCATTTCTTCCATGTAAAGTATTTCCAGGTTTGAGCTCGGGAATCGCCCTAAGTCGTCGTATTATTCGACGAATAAGTTGCAAGCGAGGGGAGGAGGGGTGTGGAAAGTAGGTGGGGGGTGGGGAGAGTTCGAGAGGTATGACTCACCTTTGTATTATTTAAGAGAGGATTCATAACTTGGCTCCAGTATATTATTACATAATTGTTCGCGCTACTGAGTTTATTGTTAAAAAAAATAAGTAAAAAATGCGCCGAAGTTTCTTCGGCGCCATCGAGTTTTCTGTACAGCCGCTACAGCGTATAATCAAGGCCACCGAAATTAGATCTATCTTTCGGTGATCTTGGTGTAATGCTGTATGAGCCGCGACCCATGAAACTTTAACCACGACCCGGTGGTGGCCTGTCCTATATCGTTGCCAGAAGCACGATTATGGCTAACTTTAACTTTAAATAAAATCAAAACTTCCGAGGCTAGAAGGCTGCAATTTGGTCTGTTTGATGAGTAGAGGGTTGATGATCAACACACCAGTTTGCAGCCCTGTAGCCTCAGTAGTCTTTAAGATCTGAGGGCGGACAGAAAAAAGTGCAGACGGACAGACAAAGCCGGCACAATAGTTTTCTTTTAAAGAAAACTATAAAGTAGTCTCCTATACCATTAAACTTTTATTCCAAGCATTCAGAATTCATGACTAATATCTAATATTCATTAAACATGAGATCTGAGCGTTGAAGCCATTAGGAAGTGACAATTGTAAGAAATACGGTCATCGATAATAATTGAAAGATGTCGTTAAATATGAAGAGTGCCGGGACTTCCTTTTTGTGCCCCTGAGTTGCTCTGTAGTTAATTAGTCATAAGTTCAGTTTGACTGTATAAATTCCTTTGTGTGTTACAGTTATGTTTTTGTTGTTTGTTTCCTTTTGCGAAATTCGTATTGTTCTTTGTTCGTTAATGCTTGTTCTCATTAGGACTGTTTTTATTTTATTGGTATGAAAGCTCCGTAAAGCTTTGATGGTCTTCATTTAGCTGTTATTACTGATAGTAATCCAGGTAATTGCATTTGTTAAAGGATATCTATATAAATAATACATTGCAAGGAAAAGGAAAATAGTGGTAATTGAGAGAGAGAGAGAGAGAGAGAGAGAGAGAGAGAGAGAGTTAACTACAGCTGCGGCCAAAGAGCCTGAAGGTTTCACTATCGTGCGCTGGCAATCTAATGTCTAGTAATATGCCCTCGTGTTTTCCGGTAGGCTGCCAAGGCACGATTATGAAGCTAGGCGACCCCTTGGCTGTGTTATTGTATTCAGTTTCAATTTACTATAGGTATGAAACAATCGCTCATGCGATTGTTTCATACCTGTAGTAAATTGAAGGAGGAGGTGCACTGTAGGCATTATTTAAGGGCCTTTGCGGCGTCCCCTTAGCCCATAGCTGAGTCCTCTTTCATTCTGTTTACTGTACCTCCGTTCATATTCTCTTTCTTCCATCTGACTTTCCACCCTCTCTAATAATTGTCTCATAGTGCAACTGCGAGGTTTTCCTCCTGTTACACCTGTCAAACCTTACTGTCAGTTTCCCTATCATCGCTGCATGACCTCACAGGTCCCAGCGCTTGGCCTCTGACCTCAATTTTATATTCTATGTGAGAATTTAATCAAGTACTTTTATTTTTATTTATGTACTATTTAGTTAATACATATTTTTAGTTTCTGATCCCTTTGAACACGTTTCTAATGAAAGCTAAATTCTTATTTTCTTCCAGTGCGTGCTACGATCACCGAGTCGTCATCGTGGTGACCTGGACGTCTTCGACTGAAGGTACGTACCGTTACGTACCACGGTGACATTTATCATGTCGTACAATTTGCATAATGTGCTGACATAATCACGATTCTTTGTCTCTTCCCCCAGTGATCGTTCCATTTTGTAAGCACCGTCCATGACAGAGGATTCTTCTCTCTTGCATGAATCCTCGGAACGTTCGTTTCACGGAGGAATGATTCAAGGATTCGTGATTCTTTCATGACCTCGTGCCAGTGTGCCCTTCTATGCCCTGGTCAATTTTCAGAGGACTGAGAGCGTCAGCGGTTGTCATTTCGTTAGTTACGTTGAATTATTGGAGTCTGACTTTTCGCGTTAATGACACGATTGCGAAAACATTCATGCAAATCCGTTTTCTTCACTGGCAGGCGGAAGGGGAATGTTGTCACTGGTATTGATGAATGTGGTTATTCAGCTGATATTTGCTGACTGATGGCAAATTTATTCGCAGAAAAACTTCTGAAAAAAATTCTCCCCTCAGGATCACGCAGATCCGCTTTCTCCACTGGCAGGCTGAGGGGAATGGTGTCACTGTAATTGATTACATAACAGATCACGTGTGTTATTGACGAATGTGGTTATTCAACTGATATTTGCTGACTGATGGTGTTATATTTATTCGTGATAAAAAAAAAAATTCTGGAAAAAAAATTCTGGACAAAAGTTCTCCTCTCCTGGAAATAATGAAAAAGACTGTTAATTTTGTTGACAAATGGGTTTTACATATTTTAGCCGTCAAATACTGCGGGGCTTGTGGGAAGTGTTCCGTTAATGTTCATATAATGCGGTTTTGTTATTCTCTTCACGCTTTTGCACTTATATTACAGTGACCTCGTATTCTTTTTTCTATCGTGCCATCCCGCGTGGAACAGAAACAAACTTCTGACTCACATCAGGATCGAACCCAGGTCTTTCAGTTGAAAGGCAGGGGCGCTGCCCACTAGGCCATACAAGTCATAAAAGAAGTTGGAACCTGAGGGCAACTGCACCCAAGGAATTACCTGGGCAAGCTGACTGCTTGCATACCAGGTTCCAACTTCTTTTATGACTTGTGTGGCTTAGTAGGCAGCGCCCTTGCCTTTCAATTGAAAGACCTGGGTTCGATCCTGATGTGAGTCAGAAATTTATATATATATATATATATATATATATATATATATATATATATATATATATATATATATATATATATATATATATATATATACAGTATATATATTATATATATATACATATATACAGTATATATATATATATATATATATATATATATATATATATATATATATATATATATATATATATATATATATATATATATATATATATATATATATATATATATAGGATGTCTCAAGAAGGGGCTAACTAGTTGGCCTTCAAGGAATATTTTCCTAGGTCCATGGCACTCTCCATCCTCGACTGCGACCCACCATAGCCGCCTAACCATCATGTACATAATTCACTAATGAAGACAGCGGATATGTAATTTGTTTTAAATAAAATTGTCCAAACTGCTTCTACCCTGACCAGGCTTCGAACCCGGGTCCATTCATTGGTAAGGCGATGGTCCTACTGATTACACCATACATAACTTTTCAAATCATGGTATATATGAAATCCTTCCGTTTTTTGTCATTTTTTTAAAATAGACAGAAAAATGAATATCTTCGTTTTTTAAATAATTCATAGTGGTCTACATCTGATTTCGTGCAGAAACAAAAATAAGTAGATTAAGTTTTTTATTAATTAAAAAAAGGGAAACCACAGTGGAATTTCATATACTATGATTTGAAAAATGAATGTCTTTACTGCAATCTAGCAGTGTACTATGAAGGTAAAAATGCCCATAAAAACACAATATACAAGTTGCAACCATATATATTTCGAATACCAATATTTCTGCATTCGTGATCACCGGTGATCAGGAGTACAGAAATATTTGGTATTCGAAATATATATGGTTGCAGCTTGTATACAGTGTTTTTATGGGCATTTTTATCTTTTACTGCTAGATTACAGTAAAAGACGTTCATTTTTCAAATCATACTATATGAAATTCCACCGTGGTTTTCCATTTTTTTTTTAATAAATAGCATAATTATTTTTATTTATTTTTGTGTCTGCTTGAAATTAGACAGACTGCTAGGTTTCAAATCGTGGTATATGAAATTACTTTTATTTATTTTTGTTTCTGTTTGAAATCAGACAGATTACTAGGAATTTATACACAACTTATTTCGATAGTATTAGTATGTACTGATTTAATTAGAAGGAGCACAGCATTATCAAAAGGAAGAGTGTAAGAATTTACATGTGTGATTCTTGTAGCTTACAAGGGGAGGAACTGAGTCTGAAGTAATTGTCACTTTTTCTCTGTCGTACAGCTGTTATTGACATACGCAGCCAACAATTCACTTTTATTAATACCTGCGACCTCCTTGTTTGTTCTTCTTTGTCTTTTTTTTTTTTTTTTTTTTTTTACTTTCTTTGTTCGTTGCTTGCTTAGCCCACATTCACGCCAGGTTTTAAATTTCGATTTGACAATGAATTTATTAGAACACATTGCCGTGCAGTATGCAGAGTGTACATTTCACGACACCTTTCGCGTGATTTATCTCTGTGCACCTTTCTTTGTCCAGTTCGTAGTGTACAGCGTCTTTAGCTCTTATTCACAGGGCGTTTGAGTTATCGACCAAACCATAAATAGATTTATCGTCGTGCAAAGACAGCGTTTTATAGTATTTGTTCGTGGGATTACCTTTCAGCTTTAACTTGATGAGGTTAGGCAAGGCCAAGAGAAAGAGGAGGTCTGCTCACTTTTCCCCCAAAACCCCCATGTAGGCGGGCTTTATCTACCTCATTATTGCGTCAGCAGGTGACTTGCCGTAATGAGCAGGTACCTCTAAGATACGTCATCGCCTACGTAGTTACCCCAGGTGGGAGGCGACTCCACCCAATTGGGTAGACCTTGTCTCTCTCGGCCTTGAGGCTAGGTATTATGGCTGCTTTCTCGGCCTCGGAATTTATAACTGAATGACGTTATTGTGGGAATCATAATGGCTTTGCTTTGTTTTCGATATTTTGAACTTCCAGATAATGCTTTTCTCGTTATTTTGTAATTCCCGGTAATGATAATGCTATCCCCGTTATTTAGTAATGCCCGGTAATGATGGAGTCCTTTTTGAAGTTATTTGGAATACACAGAAGTAATTATTTTTTTTCACTGTATTTTGCTTCTCTCTTGATAATGTTAGAGCTATGTAAAGTTGCAATTAATTACTGAAACGTGATTATTTGTT
>NC_089791.1:28303387-28313387 GCF_040412425.1 Macrobrachium rosenbergii | reverse complement strand
ATCATAAACGTTATGTATGCTGGAGGGCGTTTTATGGCTTATGCCTACTCCCCCTGTTCTCTCTCTCTCTCCTGTCCCCCTTCCTCCCGTCCGTAGCCCTCCCCACCTCTTCCTCCTCCTCCTCCTCCTCCCTCCTCCTCCTCCTTTCCTCCTTTTCCTCGCCCTGTTCTCTCTGTCTCCCTCCTGTTCCCCCCTCTTCCTCCCCTCCCCCCTCCTCTTCCTGTTCCTCCTCCCCCTTCTCCTCCCCCTCCTCCTCCTCCTCCTCCTTCCCCTCCCCTCCTCCTCTTCCTCTTCCTCTTCCTCGCCCTGTTCTCTCTATCATGTCCCCCCTTCCTCCTGTCCCCTCACCTCTTCCTCTTCCTCCTTCCCCCTCCTCCTCCTCCTCTTCCTCTTCCTTTTCCTCGCCCTGTTCTCTTTTTCATGTCCCCCTTTCCTGCCCTCCTCCTCCTCCTCCTCCTCCTCCTCCTCCTCCTCCTCCTCCTCCTCCTCCTCCTCCTCCTCCTCCTCCTCCTCCCCTCAGACCCTTGTGTTTTCAAGCCATTCTACAATTAATATCCTTGATATTAAGCTTGATTTCAGTGAGAGAGAGAGAGAGAGAGAGAGAGAGAGAGAGAGAGAGAGAGAGAGAGAGAGAGAGAGAGAGAGAGAGAGAATTTTCTTGAACTATGGAGTGTGATTCCCTTACAGATTTAGAGATTTAAACATTCTAGAATCTACAAATTCTGAATATATTTTTTTACATTCGAAGTACATCATTCAGCAATTTCTCGTGAAATATTGGTTTTCAGTTCTGTACTTGACATTTGTGAAGTTCAATTCAATTATAGTAAGTTTTAAACACATCAAAGCTGGTACAAAAGTGTGGTTTCGTTTCGCGGTGTTTTTTAATAATTGAAGTTATTTCGAATTTTTCAGATATATTCCAGAATGATTTATGTTTTTTGTAAAGGAGTTTGATGTAGTTTCAGATTAGTTCCTGGATGAGTTTCATGCACTTTAAAGTTTAAGTATATGAATCAGTTTTAATTTTGATTTTTAAACTTCTGAGGTAGCGGGATTTTAATGAGGTTTTTGCAAGATTTTTTTTAAGAGAAAATTCCACATCATAGAGTTTTACTCCGTAGGAGGGTACTGCCGTCAGTGCACCTCACGTAGTGCACTGTAGGTATTACTTAAGGGTCTTTGCTGCTGCTGCGTCCCTTCGGCCCCTAGCACTACCGCTTTCATTCCTTTTACTGTACCTCCGTTCATATTCTTTCTTCCATCTGACTTTCCACCCTCTCTAACAATTGTTTAATAGTGCAGCTGCGAGGTTTTCCTCCTGCTACACCTTTCAGACCTTCTTACTGTCAATTTCCCTTTCAGCGTTGAATGACCTCATAGGTCCCAGCGAAGACGTAGAAGTATCAGAGTGGAAATACGGTGGATGGGGAAAAGGAAAGGAAAGTCAGGTAACAAAATATTAATATTGCAACAAGAACAAAAACAAAGGGGTAAACGAAGTTGAAGATTACACCGTCCCGCACACGTTTCGAACCCCGGGCGAGACGATGACTCTGTTAAATTGAGTGGTGAATTACGTCCTGGCAGTTACTCGACTTTGGTGAGTCGTAGTTAGTCTGGAGAAAAGCGTGGGGCTATGAACGTTATCCCAAAATGCTTGCTGACAGCCGGAAGTGTAACGGCTTCTCAGTGAACGCCTCTCTGAAAGGGATGTAAATTGTATATATATATATATATATATATATATATATATATATATATATATATATATATATATATATATATATATATATATATATATATATATATATATATATTATATATATATATATATATAATATATATATACATACAGATATATTATTTATGTATATATATATATATATATATATATATATATATATATATATATATATATATATATATATATATATAGAGAGAGAGATAGAGAGAGAGAGAGAGAGAGAGAGAGAGAGAGAGAGAGAGAGTTTGTATACAACGTACCCTTTGATGCCGCTGTATTGCCACACAATAAAATAAGCGCGCATATCATTAAGGTGTTGCATATCATTACCAGAGCCCATTGTTGTGTCGCAAGCAGGCATAACGGATTGCCTTTGAAAGCAAAAGAAGTTAATTACATATTCGTGATGACTTCATCGCGGTTCAGTAACGTCATGATTGAGAAACATTTGGGGATTTGACGTCTTGATATAAATTGACTTTCTGACTAGGTAATGTTTTTTTTTTCTTCTTAGGGAATAATCTATGTATTATGTGGACACTATTATTCTTTGTAAACATTAAACACTAAACACGTTCACGCACACACACGAGCGGGCGCCCGCTAATATACACACATCACACACATGTATATATATCTCACAATGTTATGTATGTGTGTATATAAATATGTATATATTTTATATATATATATATATATATATATATATATATATATATATATATATATATATATATATATATTTATACGTATATATAAATTTATATATGTATATAAATAAATAAATAAATAAATAAATATATATATATATATATACACCAATATATATATACATACATATATACATATATATATATGATATAGTATATCATATATGTGTGTGTGTGTGTGTGTGTGTGTGTGTGTGTGTGTGTGTGTTTGCGCCTATTGAAGTGGAAGTCTTCAAGCCAATTTATAGTTCGTAAATCTGAGATTCTTCCAGTAACTCAAGACTTTTGTAATTCCTTGCAAGTAATTTGCTCCGAAAACACAATGTTTATCACCCATTTGTGAGGTGGTCAAGATGCCTGATGATAATCTCGTATGTCACATCGTTCTCTTTTACATACATTGCTCGTATCAATGTGGGCGTGTATGGACAGACGCCCGCGTATCATTGCAAAGCGAGAGATGAAATGCTTCACGAACAATGAACTTTACAATCCTTTCCCAAAACCCAATTCTTAGCGAGAGCATGATGGCATCCGCGAGCGACTTCGAAGAAGAAGGGGAGGGGAGGGGGGAGGGTGGAGCCAAAGAACGAAGAAAGGGAGGGGGAGGGGAAAGGGGAGGGAGGAAGGGATTTAAAAAAAAAACGAAAACAAAGAATTCCCACCTCTTCAAATTCCCTCTTGCAACCGACCTTTAATTCCGAATACCAGAGAAGTTCGCGATGAAATTTCGGCGCAGGGGCCTCTGTTTAATGACGTGCGACGACGAAGCGCCGGCAGGAGAAGCGGAGACAAATGAGACATCGACATTAAGGAAGGACAAACACGGACCTCCAACCAACGTGATGATTTATGTCGGCTGAACAAAGAGCGCTGATGTGTGCGTGTGTGTGTGTGTGTACGCGCGCCGGTAAGAGCTCTTCGGACCCGTCTTGATTTATTTATTCATCTTTTTTTTTTTTTGAAAGTTATTGATGTTTATTAGGGATATGTGATTTATTTATTTATTTATTATTTTTTTAAAGTTATATTTATTCGGGAAACGTGAAGGATTTGAGAAATACGAGCGGAGTGATGTATGGTCGTGTTGTTCGGTAATGTTGGACTTAAAAAAAAATATTGTTTGTTCCTTTCTTTGTTTGTTAGTTCACTCGAAAAATGTTTATGACAGTAAATCCGATTCATTAATTCAGGAAGTACATCTCTATTTGTTTAAAAGGTCTGTATGAATCTGATATACGAGCAGAGTGAGATATGATTTCGTTATATTTACCGTTTCGAAATTTTTGCAGCCACGGCGTAGAAGGTTCGGGAGATAGGTAGATCTTTTTAATAAGACTGGATAAAAAAAAAAAAGGATAGGACACTCTTTCCAATGGGAAAAGGCCAATAGTTGAATTTATGTATATGTATGTATATTATAATACATAGTATATAATATATATATATATATTGTATATATGTATATGTATATATATGTACACATATATGCATGCATACACAAATATCTATATATGTGTTTATATGCTTATATATATAGGTCTGTCTATCTATCTACCCATCTATCTATTCGTATAGATAGATAGATGGATAATGCCTTTTATAAAGAAAATGACCCATCCACTCGTTAATTAATATCTATCCCCCCATAACTTCCGAATGTAGTGAGATGAAAAAGGAAAAGTTCCTGATAGGTATTCTTAACTTCTTTTGTTTTTAGGAAACCTGGCGTGAGATGTTCTTATTTAATTAAGAAATAACCCGTAAAGTGAATTTTTAATAACAATAATGTCGATGACCTTCGTTGTTGTGACGCCAGGTAATATAATGTCAAATCAATCAGTCAAATCTATTCCATTTTTGGATGTTATTGGTTCCTATACTATTTCGGTTTATATTTTAATAAAATTATAATTATTCGTCTTACATCTTTTTTTTACCGACATAAATAACCCGACTTCATATTTATCTTTTCTTGACGTGAAGGTTATTTCCTTCAGTCTGAAACGTTGCAGTCAGTCTCCAATCATAATTGATATTAATGATTCCTTAATCATTTGCGGTCAGACCTTTGCAGTCTTCATTAATCATTTTGATGTGTATATATAGTAGACTACATTAATCAGCTTCCTGCCGTGCTCATTATTCCTTGATAGAGTTTTGCTTTTGTTTGAAGTTTCAGGTTTCACTGAAGAGAGAGAGAGAGAGAGAGAGAGAGAGAGAGAGAGAGAGAGAGAGAGTAAATGTACTAAGAAGCAGCTTTGTTTTGACAGTCTTTTAGAAAAGGAAATTTTCCATTTTATTTTTATATACGGAGAACTACTCAAGAGAGAGAGAGAGAGAGAGAGAGAGAGAGAGAGAGAGAGAGAGAAGATATATAGATAGATGTATATATATATATATATATATATATATATATATATATATATATATATATATATATATATATATATATATTAAAAATGCAGCTTTCTTTTGACAGTCCTTATGATACGAACGTTTTCATTTTAAATGTTTTTCAATGGAGAACAACTCTAAGAGAGAGAGAGAGAGAGAGAGAGAGAGAGAGAGAGAGAGAGAGAGAGAGAGACTGTATTAAGAAGCAGCTTTCTTTCGAAAGTTGCGTTAAGGATCTTTTCGTTTTAAATATTAATTCTATAAACAGCAACTTGATTGGATCGTAAAAATCACTACCATTTATTTTCTCGATGCTATAACCTTATATTCATACAAAAGTCGTGAAATTGCTGTTTGACCCGGAATGTGAATCACGATCGTTACTTGACCTTCGACCTTGTAAAAGCTCAAGGTCAAAGAAATCAACTGGTACTGTCGTCTCCTCTTTCTCTTACTTTCACTTTTTACTGCTGTTGGTGCTGCTATTGTGGTGCTGTTGCTGCTTTTCTGTGGCTTTTCTTTCCTCTTCCCTATATATATATATATATATATATATATATATATATATATATATATATATATATATATATATATATAAACATATAAATATATATATATATATATATATATATATATATATATATATATATATATATATGTATACATGTATATATACACATACACACACATACACATATATATATATATATACATATACATATACATACTGGTATTCCTCAAAGTCGGAATTTTCAGATCAAAGGCCCGGCCCTCATGTGAGATGTGGGAATGACATTAGTTATTTGTGGTTCGGAAATATTAGTTATTTTACTTTTTAAGTATTTTGAATATGGGTATGTATAGTGTGTGTAAGAGTGTAGAAGAATATCTAGGTAAATGTTAAGTGCAAGATTATAAAGGTGAATGAAAAATTAATGTAAATATAGAAACCATTGTGTGTAATATAATAGAAAATTTCTCGAGAAGACCCAACAACAGGTAGAAGACTTCGTACCTGTATATTTTACTGTAAATCAAAAGCTAAAGAAATTAATTATTAAATACGATCTCGCTGTGCGTATATCGCGTATATAATTCGGCGGTCTTTTCCAATATCGCGTCTGTGTCGGAGAATAATATCCATTCATTCCTAATAATCCTAATTACCGACGTAAAAAACCGTTCCGGAAAAAAAAAATCGGAAAGTACAATCACACGCGGAATCATTATTGGCAAACAGCGTTCCTTTTTCAATTACAAAGTCGTATAAACCCACATCGGAATAATATGATAGTTATAACTCAGGAGCGGAATGGGGCTATTAGTTTACGGCGCTTAAAATTAATGGGAGGAAATTCACTCCTGCCCCGATGAATATAATTTGGGGACATTATTCTCTCGTAGGAAAGCGTCCCCCATTAAGCTCTCTCTCTCTCTCTCTCTCTCTCTCTCTCTCTCTCTCTCTCTCTCTCTCTCTCTCTCTCTCTCTCTCTCTCGGACGTTCGTGGATTGAAGCGTTTTGGGGTATGTAATGTCCGCCGAGTTCTAAGATTAGGTCCATTTTTTATTCTAACAGAATTGATTCCTGCTTTGATTTATTTTTGGTTTTGCCTTTTTTTTTTGTGTTTGTGTGTGTATGCGTGTGTGTGTGTGTCTGTGTGCGTGCGTGTGTGCTTTGGCTAAACACGGGGATTTTATGCTAGTTTATTATCTCCGGCATCACGGATAATGGGGTAGACGTCATGCCTTTGTTTTCTGTTGGTATTTTATGGGAAATTTTTTCCCCTTGCGTGTTTGTTGATTAACTGTACACACACACGCAAATATAATATATATATATATATATATATATATATATATATATATATATATATATATATATATATATATATATATATATATATATATATATATATATATATATATATATAATGTATATATAAATATATTATATATATATATATATATATATATATATATATATATATATATATATATATATATATACATATTTATATATATATATATATATATATATATATATATATATATATATATTTTATAATATAATACAATTTGTTTTTAAGCACTATAATATTCATGTTTAATCTGTACTCTAGCATTTAAACGCGAAGGTAGTTTCATCCTACTGAATTTACGAGCGTTTAAAATTGCAAATGAAATTAAAAAAAAAATTCCTGAATAGCTTGAACACTTTGAAATACGGCGATCTAAGTTTCACATCCAATTGACTCCTTGTTTTTCAAATTTCAGAACATGAAGATTTCCATAATTTTGACAGAATGAAATTCATAATTATAGTTTTACTTATGACAGCAATGTATATATTTACTTGAATGTATCGGAAACAGAAAGGTAATTCTCCTTATGTGTTGATAATAGATATTAGATTCTCTTTGTATTAGAGACAGCTTCCTATTATTTTAGTTTTCATTCCGTTCTGTTTAAATATCTTTCTGTCAGTCGTGCAGAGCCATAAATGGCAACTAATGTCAACCATATTAAAAGGTAATGCTCGCTATCAAATGCGTCACATTCAAAACCAATATGAAATTGACCTTTGCATTTAAGGTCATGCAAATAAAAAAAAAATCAAATGCTGGAAATTTGACTTCAGTCATGCATGAACAAATTCATATTTTTTTCCATTACGCGTTTTATAATTTTTTTTAACACTCGGCGTAACTAAATCGCGCGTGGCGATGCGTATGTTATTAGGAATACGTCCTGCAAAACCGCTCTTACCCTTTATAAAACATACACACAGCCGACATACCTACTTTTTTTTTATTAGGAATTACTACAACGGAGAATTTATTTAAAATCAATATTACATTATTTACTAGTGTGTAATAATACCATCGGCCAAAGGGGAACGTAAAACTTGACCCTACAGCCACTTGTCACTATAAATTGCGTAAAATTACTAGCCGTTATGTTGACAGTAATCTTCTTCTTCTTCTTCTTCTTCTTTGGGTTACAATTACTTGCAGAATTATGCTTTTATCGAGTTTGTTGCCATAGCCGTTGTCCTACTTAGGTTCATCAACTTTGTAATGTTCATTGTTGTTTCTTTCATTGTTCATGATAATAATAATAATCATCATCATCTTCACATCATTATCATCATCATCATCATCATCATAATAATAATAATGGTGAAGAAAACCACCACTGTGAATTTCTTCACTATTTTAGTGAGATTTTTATTTTTATAATAATAATAATAATAATAATAATAATAATAATAATAATAATAATAATAATAATAATAATAATAATAAGATATGCTCTGTCATCACGTGGAGAATGAAAGTACTTGGGTTAGAAACTCGGGATAATATGCAACGGCTCTGTCCCTAAGATCGGGACTTATAGTCTCGATCCTCTGTCATTTTGACGTAAATTCTGACGCAGTGGGAACAAGTAGTAATGATTATAATAAAAAATGGCAGCAGTAAGGAAATTCGTCTTTTCGCAAATGTTAATGGATAATTTTGTAATATAGATCAGAGTAGGAGTAATGATTAAAGTAAAAATGGCGGTAGTAATGAAATACATCTTTAGGTATACATTAAATAATAATACTGTAATATTTAGATGACAATAAAAGCAACAGCAAGAACGACGAAAAACAAGTTAAAAATGCGCCGAAGTTTCTTCGGCGCAATCGAGTTTTCTGTACAGCCACTAAGTAAAGTAAGTATACCTTAGTTTAACCAGACCACTGAGCTGATTAACAGCTTTTCTAGGGCTGGCCCGAAGGATTAGATTTATTTTACGTGGCTAAGAACCAATTGGTTACCTAGCAGCGGGACCTACAGCTTATTGTGGAATCCGAACCACATTACAATGGGAAATGAATTTCTATCACTAGAAATAAATTCCTCTAATCCTTCATTGGCCGGCCGGAGAATCGAATGCGGGACCAGCAGAGTGCTAGCTGAGAACGATACCGACCCGTCCATAATCAAGACAAGGTCTAGACCTTGATCAAGGCCACTGAAAATAGATCTGTCTTTCGTTGGTCTCGGTATAAGGCTGTATGAGCCGCGGCCCATGAAACTTTAACCAAGGCCCGGTGGTGGCCTATCCTATATAGTTGCCAGAAGCAGGATTATGGCTAACTTTAACCGTAAATAAAATAAAAACTACTGAGGCTAGAGGGCTGCAATTTGGTATGTTTAACGACTGGAGGGTGGATGATCAATATAGCAATTTGCAGCCCTCTAGCCTCTCAGGAGCTTTAAGATCTGAGAGCGGACAGAAAAAGTGCGGACAAAGTAAAGTGCGGACGGACAGACAAAGCCGGCACAACAGTTTTCTTTTACAGGAAACTAAAAGGTAATAATGACGGATAATTCTGTAATACAGATCAAAGTAGGAGAAATGGTTAAAATAAAAATAACGTTAATAATAAAATACGTCTCAACGCAAACGTTAAATAAGAGTACTGTAATATTCGATGACATTAAATGCAACAGCAATAAGAAAAAGGTTAATAATGACTCGCTCTTTTTTTACTTCCGCGACAAACCGCCCAAATGTGCTTTTATGCCTCCCCTTTTGCCTCGCTCTTTTCCGCCGCATTCTTATGAATAGAAGCGATCGAAGGACCCCTGTTCCTCAGACAATAACGCGTTGTCAATCACTGTCTGCCTCCTCCTCCTCCTCCACCTCCTCCTCCTCCTCCTCCTCCAGGCCATCCTTATCTCCCTCCCTTTTCTCCTCCACCTCCTCCTCCTCCTCTCCTACTCCCCCCTTCAGCCCATTACCATCCCTTCTCTCATCTCCTCCTCCTCCCCCTCCTCCTCCTCCTCCTCCTCCAGGCCATCCTCATCTCCCTCCCTTTTCTCATCCACCTCCTCCTCCTCCTCTCCTACTCCCCCTCCCCCCTCATCACCATCCCTTCCCTCATCTCCATCTCCACCTCCTTCTCATCCTCCTCCTCCTCCTCCTCCAGCCCACCCCCATACCCCTTCCTCACCTCCTCCATCTCCTCCTCCTCCTCCTCCTCCTCCTCCTCCTCCTCCTCCTCCTCCAGGTCATCCTTATCTCCCTCCCTTTTCTCCTCCACCTCCTCCCCTCATCACCATCCCTTCTCTCATCTCCTCCTCCTCCTCCT
>NC_089791.1:28278387-28298387 GCF_040412425.1 Macrobrachium rosenbergii | reverse complement strand
GTAGAGAGAGAGAGAGAGAGAGAGAGAGAGAAGAGAGAGATCTTGGAAATCAGAGGAACATGTAAGACTTAGTCTTTTGTTACAGAACTAGGAATATGTATATTTACGATAGTAATATAAACCAGAGGAATGATTTAAAAAAATGCAGATGGTAATAATAAATACGAATATAGGAATGAAAAATAAAATCGCTATAGAGAGAGAGAGAGAGAGAGAGAGAGAGAGAGAGAGAGAGAGAGAGAGAGAGAGAGAGAGAGAGAGAGAGAGAAACTGCAGTCAAAATGGCTTAATCAAGGATATTGGTAAAGATATGGAACTTATTCTACAAGAACCGCATAATTTCACATCCAAAGAGAGAGAGAGAGAGAGAGAGAGAGAGAGAGAGAGAGAGAGAGAGTCAAGATGTCACGTAAACAAAGAAGCGCAAGTTGGTGATTGATAGCATTAAATGTATGGGTCGTGATGTATAAGAACAGAGAGAGAGAGAGAAAATCAAGATGCCACATGAACAAAGAAACGCAAGTTGGTGATTGGATAGCATTAAATATACGGGTCGTGATGTATAAGAACAGAGAGAGAGAGAGAGAGAGAGAGAGAGAGAGAGAGAGAGAGAAAATCAAGATGCCACATGAACAAAGAAACGCAAGTTGGTGATTGGATAGCATTAAATATACGGGTCGTGATGTATAAGAACAGAGAGAGAGAGAGAGAGAGAGAGAGAGAAAAACCACATGAACAAAGAAACGAAGATTGATAGCATTAAATATACGAGAGATGAGAAGAACAGAGAGAGAGAGAAGTCAAGATGAGAGTAAACAAAGAGAGCGCAAGTTGGTGATTGGACAAGCATTAACAAAGAAACGTAAGTTGGTGATTGGACAGCATTAAATGTCGTGATGTATAAGAACAGAACATGTAGAGAGAGAGAGAGAGAGAGAGAGAGAGAGAGAGAGAGAGAGAGAGAGAGAAAATCAAGATGCCACATGAACAAAGAAACGCAAGTTGGTGATTGGACAGCATTAAATATATGGGTCGTGATGTATAAGAACAGAGAGAGAGAGAGAGAGAGAGAGAGAGAGAGAGAAATCAAGATGCCACATGAACAAAGAAACGCAAAGTTGGTGATTGGACAGCATTAAATATATGGGTCGTGAAATACAAAGAAACGCAAGTTGGTGATTGGACAGCATTAAATATATGGGTCGTGATGTATAAGAACAGAGAGAGAGAGAGAGAGAGAGAGAGAGAGAGGATAAACGCGAGTAACGCGAGCGGACATCAAAGAGAAACGGAAGCAGGGTTCGGCATGGGAGCTAACAGGATTTCGATAAAATGACTGCTGCGGACAAACCCAATAACAAATGCCTTAACAAGCTAAACCCTGACAGATTGGAAGGCAGATTGGAGTGTGGAGAAACCTGGGGAGGAGTGATATTGGAAAAATGAGTCGTGGTGACAGTAGGTTTGTCTCTGTCTGTCTGTCTGTCTGTCTGTCTATATTGCCGAGTTTCCTTGCTTTTTCGTTTGTGTGTGTTCTTGATGGTGTGCTTGTAATCTCACTTACTGCGTTTCCTGCTTTCTCATGTGTGTGTTCTTGTTGGTGTGCTTGTAAAGTCACTTTCTACGTTTCCTTGCTTTCTGGTGTGTTTGTGTTCTTGTTGGTGTGTGCTTGTAATCTCACTTCCTGCGTTTCCTTGCTTTCTGGTGTGTGTATGTTCTTGTTGGTGTGTGCTTGTAAAGTCACTTCCTGCGTTTCCTGCTTTCTCATGTATGTGTTCTTGTTGGTGTGTGCTTGTAAAGTCACTTCCTGCGTTTCCTTGCTTTCTCGTGTGTGTATGTTCTTGTTGGTGTGCTTGTAAAGTCACTTCCTACGTTTCCTTGTTTTCTCATGTGTTTGTGTTCTTGTTGGTGTGCTTGTAAACTCACTTCCTGCGTTTCCTTGCTTTCTCATGTGTGTATGTTCTTGTTGGTGTGCTTGTAAACTCGCTTCCTGCGTTTCCTTGCTTTCTCATGTGTTTGTGTTCTTGTTGGTGTGCTTGTAAAGTCACTTCCTGCGTTTCCTTGCTTTCTCATGTGTGTATGTTCTTGTTGGTGTGCTTGTAATCTCACTTACTGCCTTTCCTTGCTTTCTCATGTGTGTATGTTCTTGTTGGTGTGCTTGTAAACACACTTCCTGCGTTTCCTTGCTTTCTCATATGTGTATGTTCATGTTGTATTTTCTGAAGATCCGCCTAACTCTTCTATCTCTGCTTTTTGTGTATGCATGCTTGGATATGTGTATATCCACCTGTTTAAATCTGTCTGTCTGTCTTGCTGCGTTTTCTTGCTTTCGTGCGTGTGTATGTATTCCTGTATGCTCATTTGTATTTTTAAGATATGTTTAATTTTCTCTATCTGCATCTTGTGTATGTAAACTTGGGTATGTGTTCATGTGTGTATCCACCTGTGTAAACCTGTCTATGAAATGATCTTGTATCAGTATGCAGTATAATTCAAGTTCGATGATAAAAACGAACTATTTAAAGGATTTTATTACGTATGAAAAGCAAGATGTACAAATTAATCTTCGTATTTCGCATCTCTTGACTGAAAAAAAAATATAAGTATGGAATTGCTCTTAGGATTTATTTTGATTTCCACCAGTTCACTGATTTTTTTTATTATTGTTATTTTTGTAGCATTCGAGACGTATGTCGTCATTATTTCCAGAATCATTGAGATGTTTTCCTCTGGAAATTTATTAATTTTATGGTGCTTAGATTGTAACTGAAATCTCGAGTAAAGTGGAATAGAAATTACTGAAGTTTATTCCTGTATAATGATTTATATTTCTGATGTTTTGTCTTTGATTTGCAAGGTGAACGCATTTATTTAATGCGTCGTTTCGTTCAATGCACACGAAAACACACGTACGTACGTACATACATAGATACATACATACATACATACATACATACATACAAGCACAGACACACACATACACATATGTATATATATATATATATATATATATATATATATATATATATATGTATATATATATGTATATATATATATAATCTATATATATATATATATATATATATATATATATATATATATATATATATATATATATCATGTCCCGCATCCCTTATTTGCATGCTTCAAAGCCCCCTTTGTGTCCCGTGCTTTCATGATTATTCAGTCTGTAGTACCGAACATTAGCCAGTCTCGTCAGGCTCTTTATATGCGTCCGGACCTCTTGGGTGGTCTCCACAATGCCCAGGAGATTTCCATCAAATGCCCCTAATGGCGAACATTATGTACAATTTCATAATAATAGGGGAGGCAATTTAAGCGCTTATCACAGTCGCTTTGTGCTTTTTTACTATTTACTTCATTCTATTCCAGTTGTTGCTATAGTTATGGTTAGATGTTGGGGTTGGAGGTTGGAGACGTTGGAGGAGGGTGTGGTTTGGAGGTTGGAGATGGAGGGGGAGGTTGGAGGTTGGAGATGGAGAGAGGGAGAGGGGAGGTTGGAAATTGGAGACGAAGGGAGGGAGGGAGTTGGTTGGAGGTTGGAGACGGAGGTTGGGGTTGGAGGTTGGAGACGGAGGGACGGGGGTTGGAAGTTGGAGACGGTGCGTGGGGTTGCGAGGTTGGAGACCTGGTGGTGCCGGGGAGGTGGGGTTGGCAGGTTGGAGATGGAGGGAGTGGGGGTGTTGGAGGTTGGAGACGGAGGGAGGAGGGGAGGGGTTGGATGTTGGAGAAAGAGGGCGGGGGAGGGGAGGCGGTAGACTTGTATCACACAAATTTCGGGTAATCTTGTTTTCCTCATCCTGTTATTTTTTTATTTTTTTATTTTTTGGACCTTGGTGTTTCCTTCGTATTGCCTCGACATACCCTAAGGGTCAGTGTAGGAATCCCCCAGGGTAACTGGACAAAGAATATAGGATCCTTCATAATTCAGAGAGTTGTTTGATGTTAGAAAAGTGCCCAATTCGAGATCGTTAGGTTACAAATAAGTTTTTTTAAAGAACCGAATTTAAGGTATGGTTAGTTTTTTCTTGGGATTTAATTTATAATTTTCTGTATTGTCCCAAGTTTATTTTATAAGATTTCTTTTTCACGGTTTTAAATCGCTATCATTATGATATAGATTTTAAATATTTATGGAATTAAAAACTGTTAGATGGAATTTAATTTAGAACATAAGCCAATTTTCAAAGAATTAAGCTGACTACGTTTTATAATAATTTCCCAATGGACTCAGTTCTGTAAAGTTATTAAAAATTTTCAAGGACATATTATTTAGTGAAACGAAGTAAAACTCTCGTGTACTGCCGCTGAGTTTGATTAAAAAAAAAATTATAGAATTAAAATTAGAAAACAACTGCATCTCCTCTCATGGAAAGGTAAACTTCAGGTGACATAACGAAACGCGTCTCTCCCGGCGCTGACGTTTAATAACAAATAATCGTCGTACATGACGCTTCATAACGCCGCGTCGTTTGACAAATATATAAGAAACGTCTCGTGACAGGGAACGCGGAAAGTGCAAATATGAATAACAAAATGGTGGGGTGACGGAAGCAATCAGACAATGGAACCTTCAATATTTCGTTTATCCCGTCAGGTAAGATTTGACGAGCTAATGATAAGGATGACGCGAGAGGCGAGGTGAATTTGAATAACGGGGAAGATGCAATAATGGAGGAAGGGAGGCAGAACGCGGATAACGGGAAGATGAAATGATAGGAGATGAGACGGTATCAGATGACAGAATGAATGATACGTGAGTAAGGAAAATACGATTGGATGTGAAAGTGGAATGGCGTTAGGTAAAATGCAAACGAATCTTGATTTTAGTAAAGATGAAGCAATATTTTAACAATATTAAATAACAACATCAGTCGAGCTGAAAATCTAAGGATGAAGACTGAGTATTGCATGATAAATATAGGCAAACGTGTTTGCAATTTCCCTACAATGCAAACAGGATTGTAATTTCCCTACAATAATACTTATGCATTTTCTGTTGAAATCACTGGCATTGTTCGGAGATACTATCTTCTTGTCGTGACTTTAAATCAGCCTTTACTTCTTTTTCTCTTCTGGCAAGCTTCTCAGGAATAAGGAAAAATCATTCGGGTTTCTTTCCATTTACTTCTGTTTTCTAGTCGACGGACCGTTTCCCCACCTCTCTCGGGGGCTTCATCAGGACTGGATTATAAATCGACATACATGGTTTTTATTGCTGCATAAGGACGTATTTCCAGTGAGTCATGCAAAAACTTGACATGGTTTTTATTGCTGTTTGCAGACATACTTATCGTATAGTAAGTTATGCAAATACTCGGTGTTATTTACGTACTCTTTTACAAATAAAAGGTCCCAGTTACCGTGGGTGTTCACCTAATCTAAGGGTAAATCCACACTGCAGTAAAACGTCATAAACACAAATCGGCAACTTACTATGTACATATCTCAAACAGGTTGAATACAAGCCAGTGATTTATTGGTAGTCTTAACCAGTGCTTCATATGACCTTTCAGCATCTGTCAAAGATTTGTTCTCCACTCACGTCGTTGATTTGTTTTCAACTTGTCACAGATATGTATGCGACAAGGTACCGGCGTGTGTATGACATGTTTTACTTAAGGGTAAACAAACTAAACAAACCCAAAGTCTATGAAAGGCTCCACTAAAACTATATGCATTTTAAATTTTCACTTTAATGCGCAACAGCAGCAGTAACAACCAATTGCAGTAAGCAAGGCAAGAACTAAATCTTGAAATCATTCTCAGACACAGATCCACACCTAAATATAATCGTTCATTCCTTGGAATTTAGTGAACCCATAAAAAAAACACAACCTTGAGCACAGTTTCAATTGCGGAGTCGCTGACGTCTCGTGTGAATTTGCACTGATAAATTTATGTGACACGAAGGTGACGTGTAGAAACTTCGGCACGTGCTTCTGAATAATACGAACGAACGAAAAGAGATCTGAGTAATGGAGTTTGATTTATTTGAGTGGGGTGACATTTATAAATGTGAAATTACTTCTAACTGAGATTGGGCGAGGTCGACGAATGAAGTTTTTTTGGGGTAGTGAAACATTAAAAGTTGAATAAGTAACTTAGGTCTGAGATGTAAGACTGTTGTCATTATTATTATTATTATTATTATTATTATTATTATTATTATTATTATTATTATTATTATTATTATTAATGCTTTTAGCCTTTATTTATTCACGTTCTTGTAATGGGAAAACAGATGAAGAGAATTCATATTCAAAAAAGTGATTCATACTCGGACGGTCTCTCTCTCTCTCTCTCTCTCTCTCTCTCTCTCTCTCTCTCTCTCTCTCTCTCTCTCTCTCTCTCTCTCTCTGAACAGCAAGTAGGGGCACTGCAGAAAGGTGTTAGACAGAATTAAAACAATGAGAACCCCCCCCCCAAAAAAAAACGACGACCACCTTAACGCAACGATAATTTCCAGTTTCCTGGAACGCTCCTTCCAAGATTCTTGCAATTTACTCTCTTATTCCTTCGTTCTTCCCACCTACCTCTTGCGTAGCATTTTACTTTTCTCCCTTAATTTGCCTAAGTGAAGTCACGTTAAGAAGGTATGTTGATCTACGGTAAAGGAGTGAAGGGTGGAGGGGAAAAAAGTTGTTCATGCTGCGTGAAGACGTTTGTTTTCTTATTTTTTTCTTTTTTGTCATTTATGCTTCTCAGGGAGGTTTTATTGCATGGATAACACATACATACATACATACATACATACATACATACATACATACATACATACTCTCTTATTTATGCTTGAAACTTAATCGTAGATTGGCAAGTAAGTATAAATTTATGTGAGCCTCAGGTCAGCTATTTTGATACATAAATACCCAGAGACTCATTTGTTTCACGAGGCAGACATACATACATACATAGGCTATGTGCGTACTTACTCTGCTATTTGTGTATGATGAAATATTACATCATGAAATCTCAAGATAGTAATTTTCATGCGTGCTCTTATGCATTTACAAAGTGTGCGTTTATTACAGTATACATACATACATATATATATATATATATATATATATATATATATATATATATATATAAATATATATATATATATATATATATATATATATATATATATATATATATATATATATATATATATATATATATATATATATATGTGTGTGTGTGTGTGTGTGTGTGTGTGTGTGTGTATGTGTAAATAGTTTCCGTATCTGTTATACATGAAATTTTTTGGGAACCATCAAGCCAGAGGTGTACATATGTACATATCTATGTACATCTTGGTCAAATTTACAGTATTTACAAAACCTGACTAACCACCTGAATGAAACATGAAACCGAGGTGGATGACTGATTGACTGTAAGTTATCTGGCGGCACACTAGGCCTAGACCTAGGCCTCACACTTCTTTGGTTACTGAAGCCGTGATCAGCATCCGAACAACGAAAAGAAACTCGTTGTTCCTTCACTTTCTTGATACCGCGTCTTGATTTGCGCTTTCTCAGTCATTATTTATTCACACTGTATGTGGGCGTCTTTCTAACCCTTATTTTTTTTATCACGTATGCTCCTTTTCCTACGTTCTTTTTCATTTATATCCTTTTGATATTACGTCAGCAATTCTCGCCAGGAATTCATTTCCTGACACAGCAACTGTTCCCTCATAATCTTCTACTTCTCACAACCCTCTGTCTCAAACGTTGCATCAGCCCCCGTCTTCGGCTTTATTCGTGTTCGGATACGATTTCCCACGTTCTCTTTCCTTCAGATGATTTCAGGAAATCTTCATTTCCCTCCTTCGCGTATGTTTTTATTTAGCCTCCCAGCCATTCTGCTCTTTCGTTGCGAGGATGCAATACATTACTATAAAACAATTCTCTTTGTGTCTTTAATAATTTATTTACATTTTGTCTGTTTGTTTATTGAACTGTTAATTTATCTCTGCTAGTAACTGATCTCTTCCTTCTCCATTTCCTATTATTTTCTGTAATTTCTTTCAAATGGACACCATATTCTTTTGAAGTTTGAATTTCAAGTCAGTAGCGCCTGGAAGCCTTTCTATATGAATAGGGTTTATCTCCTTAATAATAATAATAATAATAATAATAATAATAATAATAATAATAATAATAGTAATAATAATAATAATTATGCCTAACACGCTGAGTTGTTTTCTCTTTAAGAAAACCTTACTGAAACATTTTTAAGTCTTTTGCTTCTTCCTCTTCAGTAGCATTGTGAAATATTCAAACCATTTTTTCCTCCTGAATTAATCTTTCCATTATTTTTGACATATTCTTCATTATTCTTCATGATTTTGATATTTTATGCACCCCCTCTTCCTACCCAAACATTTTTTTTTCGTAACATTCTTGTTCAGTTTTACAATGTATACGATGCTGTCAAATACATTTTGCTCAATTTCCATTCGAAAAAGTGATTTTCTGATATATAATCTAAAATGAATCATCTTGCCACTATGCTCTTTAGGTTTTCCTCAAAGTCATACATTTTAAGCAAGAAGCGATCATACATTTTAAGCAAGAAGCGATCATACATTTTAAGCAAGAAGCGATCATACATTTTAAGCAAGACGCGAGTCATGCGATGACTGACATTTGATTGATACAGATAAAGTGAGTTTATCAGCGTTATCAGTAACTAGTTCATTCGACATTGTCTTCTCTCCAAAGGATGTTGATAGTCTCATTGACTGTAAACATTTTAAACAAGTAAAAATTGCGCCGAAGTTTCTTCGGCGCAATCGAGTTTTCTGCACAGCCGCTACAACGTATAATCAAGGCCATCGAAAACAGAAATATCTTTCGGTGGTCTCGGTATAATGCTGTATGAACCGCGGCCCATGAAACTTTAACCACGGCCCGTTAGTGGCCTATCCTATATCGTTGCCAGAAGCACGGTCATGTATAACTTTAACCATAAATAAAATAAAAACTACAGAGGCTAGAGGTCTGCAATTTGGTTTGTTTGATGATTGGAGGGTGGATAATCAACATAACAATTTGCATCCCTCTAGCCTCAGTAGTTTTTAAGATCTGAGGGCGGACAGAAAAAGTACGGACAGAATAAAGAACGGACGGACAGACAAAGCCGGCACAATAGTTTTCTTTTACAGAAATCTATAATGAAGGTGATGAGAAGTGAATGAATTCACAAGATAATATTTAAGTAAACATTTCGTCGTTTCCACGCGATGTTTGTAGTGACTTTTAAGCTGCGGTAGACAATGGCTCTGGCTTTATTGCAGTCTCCCATTAAAGATCAAATCACGTTTTCTGTTAAGCCCCGTAACGGTCCATGGCGTCTAGTGTCCGCAGAGAGATGCAGACCCGATAACTGCGGGTAGATTTTTATCGGCCTTTAACATTCCGTAAAAAATTGGACCATTAGGGCTGATGGCCATTTAGTAAACAAACTACTTCTAGCGCTCATCCACTCTATGCTAGATAAAAAAAAGAAGGGATTTTAAAGAGGATCGGACTTAAAGGGAAGGAGAAAACCAAAGGTATTATAGCGTCTTTTTTTTCCAAGGAAGAATCTGAAGATACAGTTTTGTATAGTTTTCATTAACCACTATAGTTTTTATTCATGTGATGATGGAATTAATTCTATAATTGGCATTAATAGGGCGTGATAAAATACCTGACAGGTATTTAATGGAAAGGGAAACTATAATTCCAGTGTCTTGAATCACTCCGAATGTGACTTTGACTGGTAAGGTACTTTTTATTTTCATGAAAATTGAACAACTTCAGGTTAGGCATTTAAAGGAGCCTTAGTTCCTTTCTTTTGTTTGCGCACGCGTGCTTAGTGCACGATAAAGGTGTATCAGCTTTGAGGTGAAAAAGTATACCTTAGTTTAACCAGACCACTGAGCTGATTAACAGCTCTCCTAGGGCTGGCCCGAAGGATTAGATGTATTTTACGTGGCTAAGAACAAATTGGTTACCTAGCAACGGGACCTCATTATGACGAGAAATTAATTTCTATCACCAGAAGTAAATTTCTCTAATTCTTCATTGGCCGGTCGGAGAATCGAACGCGGGCCCAGCAGAATGCTAGCCGAGAACGATACCAATCCGTCCAATGAGGAACGAGAAAGATAAACAACATCGAGAGAGAGTGTGTTTGAGTAGAGAGTTTGAGCGTTTACTGTAAATGTCTTTATTGACTGTAATTTTAGAAAGGACTTTACAAAACACATTTGAAGGGAGTCACAATTTCTTTAATAAACATAATGCTTATCGAGGAGGTTCATTATTTCCTATCAAGAGGCAGATGAGAAAAATTTAACTCTCCTTTCGAAAGAAGAATTTGAATGAATTTTTCGCGAGCTGTCGTTTCTCCGGAATCGCGCATCTAATCGTTTTAAATTGGAGTTTTAATATCAAATTATTGATAGAGAGAGAGTCGAGAGAGAGACTTAGAAATTGCTTGGGTTTTTAAATGGACCTAATTATCTGACTCATTTCATCGAATCTCATCATACTCCAAAAACCGTATTATAACAAATTTTGAAAAGGGACGATGACGTGACCGGTTGATAATTTTTACTGTATTATCTCTAAAAGTAAAATTATCTCGAGCTTTTGACAAAGAAAGAAAGAAAGAAAGAAAAAATATATATATATATATTTCCAATGGTTTCTACTTTATTATCTCTAAAAGTAAAATTCTCGTATTTTGACAAACCAAATATATAAAATATATGTATTATATGTATGTATATATATATAAGATATATATATATATATATATATATATATATATATATATATATATATATATATATATATATATATATATATATATATATATATATATATCCAATAGTTTCTACTTTTTTTATCTCTAAAAAAAAATTCTCAGTATTTTGACAAAAACCAAAGTGAAATAAATGGGGATTGGAGTAAAATATATATAACAGAAATATATTAGTATAAGAAATATAAATATATATATTTATTATATATAAAATATATATATATAAAAAAATAAAAGCACACTACATCCCATATACGGCCGATTTTTTATATGGCTTTTTTCTACTTTTGTTTTGTTTTTAAAATTCTCTATTTTCTTTTTTCCAGTCAGCAGATTGTATATATATTATTCATTATATCATATATTGGTTTATTTTGATAGGTTATATGGAATATAAACATATATATATATATAAACAATATATATATTAAAGAATATTTCTACTTAAGTATATATAACCTTGATAAACAACATATATATATATGCAGAATATTATATAGATTTTTGAAATATCTATATTCTGATGAGTTTGTAAGTGTCCGGAAGGAGTTGTATTTCTTCAGAATTTACGTACGTTCTCTTATCAAGCTTGTCTCTCCGAGTTGTCTGAGAGGTTGCCACGGCAACGCACATAACGGAGATATTGCCTCTTCAAAACATCGGTATTTCTGGGCAATCGCGATTTCCTAACAGACGTATTGTGTTCGAATAAGTTTCGGTGGACAGAACTGTTCGTGTTATTACATACACGCGAGCACAGGAACCATTAAAATACATAAATGTATGAAATTTATGTTCATGATATATGCGTCGAATTCATATTCACGATAAACATTCACATACGCGCCTTTAAACACTTTATTTACCCGTGTTAAGAGTCTTTGAAACTCAACCCAGAAATATTTAATCGCAATGGAAATATAATTCATTATATATGTTTATATATGTATATATAATATGCTATATATATATATATATATATAAATATATATACATATAATGTAAATGTTTTATATATAATTATATATTTTTATATATATATATACATTATACAAGTACAAACATGTGGGCACACAGTGCATGTATATATATATATTAACATCTAAATATTATATATATATATATATATATATATATATATATATATATATATTTGATATATATATCTCTATGCCTATATATATATTATATATTTAATATATATATATATATATATGTATATATATATATATATATATATATGGAATTTATATTCATGTCCATTTATACATGTTTTTATAGCACATAATTTAAGTGTTTTAGTCATTGAATGTGTGTTATTATAACTATTGCCTTTGCAAATACAGTTTTAGTCCTTTGATTTGTTTGTTTTACCCTTTGCCTAATTTCTCATCAAATTCTCTTGTGGGTTGTTTTCTTTGCGCAGCGTTTTTCTCCGAGTAAGTTTTTGTCAGTTTTAGTCCTTGCCTTGATGTTTAAATCCTTTACAATTCATTTTAGCACACGATTCTTTCTGTGTTTTAGTCAATTACTGTGTGTTTTTGCATGTCTGGATACTTTTATTGTCACTTTGTGGGTTTTAGTTCCTTTGTGTGTTTTATCCTCTGCTCTCTGTTTTAGTCAACACACACACACACACACACACACACACACACACACACACACAGGTTTTAGTCTTTTGCCTTGTGGGTTTTTTCCTTTTGCATTTGTGATTTAGTCCTTTTGCCTTTTTTCACTGCTTTGTGACAGTCCTTTTGGCCCTGTGGTTGTTAGTCTCTTTGCTCTCTCTCTCTCTTTTAGTCTCTTTCTCTCTCTGGTCTTAGTCTCTCTCTCTCAAGACTACTTTTGGAAGGTAATTTTCAGTGCAAAACATTTCAAGATACTTTGCCTTGTGGGTTTTAGTGCACTGTTTGGCCCTTTTGTCATTTGAATCATTTAATCTCTCTCTCTCTCTCTCTCTCTCTCTCTCTCTCTCTCTCTCTCTCTCTCTCTCTCTCTCTCTCTCTCTGCCTTTTTGTGGGTTTTAGTTTTTTGCAAGCAAAACATGGGTTTTAGATACTTTCCTTTGTCACTGTTTTAGTCCTGTTTGGCCTTGTGGTTTTAGTTCTTTGCATTTGTGGGTTTTCTCTCTCTCTCTGCCTCTCTCTCTTTCTCTCTCTCTCTCTCTCTCTTTTAGTCTTTTTTGTAGGTTTTAGTCGTTTTCATTTGTGGTTTTAGATCCTTTTGCCTTGTGTGGTTTTAAGACACTGTTTGGTCGTGAGTTTGTCAAAACACCATTTCGATTCGCTGACGTCTGGTATTGTAACAACGTCTCTCTCTCTCTCTCTCTCTCTCTCTCTCTCTCTCTCTCTCTCTCTCTCTCTCTCTCTCTCACAAGACTACTTTTTGGGCTCTAGTTTTTCATGCAAAACACATGTAATTATGGCCATAATGAATTGAGGAGGAAAAAGCTCCGATGTGTAACTAATTACATTACAGTTATAGCTCCACGTAAAATGTGTAATTCACTTTGGAGTTTTGCCTCCAAGGGGACCTCGTATCCACGAGAGAGAGAGAGAGTTTTAGTCCTTTGCCTTTGTGGTTTTAGAGAGAGGGTTTTAGTCCTTTTGCCTTGTATGTTTTTTCTTGAACAATCAAATGATGCTGATTCCTTTGACATGCAAGTCGATCGGTGAACGGCGTCAGACCGGAATCGAACCACAGGCCTTGCGAATGTGAGCTCAGTGCTGCACCACTTTGTGCCTTTGTGTATATGTAGTATATACATTTGTGGGTTTTATCCATATACATACGAATTTCTTGCGGTGAAGCCTGAAATTAATATTTGATTTGTGGTTATCAGATTTATATTTCTCTCTCTCTCTCTCTCTCTCTCTCTTTTAGTCTCTGCTCTCTGGGTTTTAGTCTCTTACACACACACACATACACACAACGTGGGTTTTAGATCTCTCCTCACCTCGCATTAATTTTTAGAAGATTTTAAACTCTTCCTCAGGGTTTTAGTTGCCTCGTGACGTTTTCCGTCTTTGTTCTCTTTCTCTCTCTCTTTGCTCTCTCTCTCTTTCTCTCTCTCTCTGCTCTCTGTGGTTTTAGTCTCTCCAGGTAAGATGCCAAGACTTAATCTTCCTTCCCGTGGTTTTAGCTCGTTTGCCTTTGTGGGATTTCTAGTATATGGCAACGGAAAGTCACAGATGAAACCGACATTGCCACATCATTTTATTTCTATCCTTGAGGTAGAAACCATTATCATTAATCAAAATGTTTAATATTAGTTTTTTATTAGATAAAAACTGATATTTAACATTCTGAAATGATGCAGATGGCTATAATAAAGTTAAAAGTACAATGAGGCTATCAGTTGAGAAACATGCCAAGCGCCATCCTGGGTCAAAGTACTTTTTAATTTAATTTATTATATATTTTAAAAATGGCACTTGGCATGTTTCTCGACTGAAAAGCTCAAATGTTTTATACTTATGACTTTATCCTTGAAGTAGAGATCATTTAATTAATCAGAATGCCTGCTACCTGTTTTATCTTTCATTTTATAGGTTTTATTAGTGGTTTGTGGGTATAAAATACATCAGAAATGTTGAAGATGGATATAAAAAGTTGTAAGTAACAATGTTCTATTTTTATTATTTTTTTTATTATTATTGAGGAAGAGTCACAGAATCTGGCGAAAGGTCAGGAGGAATAATTAAACAGAGACTGGTAGCCTGGCGTTTTAGTCGTTTAATACTTCCTGTAGTTATGTATTTAATTTGTGTGTTTATATGTCCTATATATGTATATTTTATATATGCCTATGTGGGTTTTAGTATATGTTTGTATATATATTCTATGCCTATGTGTATTTATATATTTGCCTATATGGGTTTTAGTAAATTTGTGTACATGTAAAATGTTTATATAAACTTGCCTCTTGTCCTTTTAGTCTCTTGCTCTTTGTGGGTTTTAGTCCTCTTGCTCTTTGTATTTTATTTTATACTATATATATGTGGGTTTTATATATATATGCCTTTATATATTTTATATATATATATATATTTTAGTATATTTGCCTACATATGGTTTTATATATATTGCACATTGTATTTTAGTCCTTATGCCTATTGTATATTTAGTATATTATATATATATATTTTAGTCCTATATATATCTTGTGGGTTTTAGTCCTTTTGCGTGCATTCGAGAGAGATAACAGTAATCACGTCACTAGCCTAATGAAGTTTTAAGCCGCCATGCAAGCAAATTCTAAATTACCTTCCAGCCTTTGTGGGTTTTTAATCTGTGCGTGGTTTTAGTCCTAAAGAATGTTTTATCGACTTTGCCTTTGGGGTTTTAGTCCTTTGCATAGTGGATGTTTAGTCCTTTGCCTTTGTGTGGATTTTAGTTTTTTTAACCTGTGGTTTTAGTCCTTTTGAAAAAATCTTTTATTTTTTGCTCGTTACTTTTATTAGAAATGGATTAACGAATTTTTCGAGACGTTGGAGTCCTTTTGCTAACATTTTAGTATATATATATAAATAATATATATTTTATATTTATATATTGTATATTTATATATATTATATATATATATTTTATATTTGCCTATATATATATTTACTTTTTATCCTTTGTGGGTTTTATTGTTCTGTGCATCAGTAGAATTTTAAAGGACCTTTCAAACTGGATGGTTTTAGTCCTTTATTTGTGAAAAAGTTACAAGCTTTCTTGGACAAACTGTCCACATTATATGCACGGATACTTGTGATAATGTTGATTGTTTGTCCAAGAAGGCTTTTAACTTTTTGCTGAACAAATACTCCATTAGCCTTTGTGTGTTTTAGTTCTTTGCCTTGTGTTTTATTCTTTTGCCTTTGTGTGTTTTAGTTCTATTGCCTTTGTGGGTTTTAGTATATTGCCTATATGTGTTTTATATATTGCCTATGTATATATTATATATATATATGTATATATATATATTATACTGAATATTTTAACATTCTCTTGCATTGTGTAATTATACACGATCTCAGTAACCTTGTGAAATTTCAGTGGACACCCGAAACCCACAACTAAATCTCGTTTGCCTTTAGAGATTAAACTTCACTATTGTTACATCTCCAGAGAGATCAAGAACCTTTGCCTTGTAGGTGTTGTATGATGTAATCTCCCCTGTGGAATCAGTATTAAACACTATAACCTTTTATACCTTTTACAGTTACTTTTTAATCCTTAACTGGAATGGACTCTTTTATCCTGTCACCATTCTGTAGTTTTAGCCAAAATACCTTGTGTTGTTATCTATGGTGCATCACTATAATGTAACCGGAAATAAGTCCTTTGCCAATAATGTATATGAGCGATTGTATTTTTTTTACTAAAAAAAAAAAAGTCCTTTTTTTTGTATTTTCGAAAAATACAATCGCTCATAACATTATTGTGGCTTTTTACTTATTATTACGGTAATTGTTATCAGGGAAAAGAGGAATTAATGATAGCGATTAATTGCGACACGTTAATTCGCGTTTGACGAAAGTCTGAAAACGTGTGTTTTAGACTTTTGCAACGGATCTTTTCTCCGTTGTTTAGTCAGGTTTTCTTCTTCTTCCTCGTCTGGATAATTAACCTCGGCTGAGTTACGGAGGCCTTTTTACCTTTGGGTGGGGGAAGACGGTCTTTTTTGGGGAGCCGTTCCTCTTAATTTTGCACCCTCTACTTAGTATTATCCTTGTCCGTATTGTTTTCCTATCTTTTTTTTTTCTCCTCTTCTTTCGCCTCCTTATCTTTTATTGTTATTTTAATCCTCTTCCTTCGTCTTCGTGCTCCTCCTTATTCCTTTTTTTTTTACCTCCTCTTTCTTCCCCCTCCTAATTCATTTTATTTTTTGTTTTCCTCTTCCTTCTCATCCTTCTTCCTTTTATTTCTTTTTTTAAGTCCTTTTCATTTTCCTCCTTATTCCTTTTATATCTTTTTTATCTTCTTCCTTCTGTTCTTTATTCCTTTTTTACCTCCTCTTTCTTCCCCTCCTAATTAATTTTATTTCTTGTTTGCCTCCTCTTCCTTCCCCCTCCTAATTCATTTTGTTTCTTTTCCTCTTCTTCCTTCTCCTCATCATTCCTTTTATTTCATTTTTATTTTCCTTACCCTCCTTATTACTTGTTCTCTCTCTTTTTCTTTCCTCTGAAAAAGAAAGAAAAATAATTGATAAAGCCTTATCTGACTATGGTTCCTATGGATGACATGAACAGTGGGAATAAGGAGTTTGAGATATCTGCAATGCTTAAATTGTAACCGTAATGTATTATGGTGGTATTATTATTATTATCTGTTATTATTATTATTATTATTACTATTCATGGACGAATTAGTCTTGGTAAATGGGCTGAAACAAATCCACAGTTATGTATGGACAAATATTCTGTGCAGATTTATTTTTAAATACTATTTGCACATATACATAACCATTGTTTGTATCTTCACGATACTACAGTATTATTAAATGATATTATTTTTATTTGAAGACTGACAGATTGGCTTTGATTTAATGACAGGTTGGCTTTGACAAATTGTACCTTTATTCTTCTTAAATAAAAATATTATTAGTATTATTATTATTATTATTATTATTATTATTATTATTATTATTATTATTATTATTATCGAGGGAAGGTCTCCATATTTGAGACGATGAACCTTACTATTCGTGTACTCCTGTGTTTTGTATTTAGACAGACTGGCTTTGATGTATCCCTTATTCTCATCAAATTATGAAAATTATAAAAAGGAAAAAAAAAATACTTCCTGACAGTTTCTTGAATCCCTCGAAAGCATTGCATGATCGCATCGTCTTCCCTCTTCTGCATAAGGAGATTTGGGTAATGAAGCCTCATCCACCTTTGCCCAATTAGCTTTGCCCTCGGCGTCTGCCTTTATTCCCTCCCCCTCCCCCCAACTCACCCCCTCACTGGCCCCCCCCCTTCCCCTCCTTCCTCCTCCTCCTCCTCCTCCTCTTCTTATTATGCTCATATTTACTCTGTATATATATTTTATATATATATTATATTTACATTCATTACATACTGTTTCTCCACTCGTCAATATTTTATCGTCTTTCTGTAGTCTCCCTTCTTACCTCCCTTCTTCCCAGTTTCCCCCATCCAGTTAAGTCGCAAATTCGCCTTTGTCTTCATTTACGTTTTTGGTGGTTAGGCTTCCAAGTCAATCAGAATCATCGTATTCTTGATAAAGTTCACGCCTTTGAACCATGTTGGGGTGAGGATTTTATGGAGAAGGTTCTGTTAGATAAGCCAGTGTTAGCAGTTTGCATTCCCAGACACACACTATACATACACACATATTATACATATATATATATATATATATATATATATATATATATATATATATATATATAAATATATATATAAATATATATATTTATATACTATATATATATATATATATATATATATATATATATATATATATATGTATATATATATATATATATATATGTATATATAAGAAATATGATTAACAATACATTTCATGCAATATAATACATTTTAAGAATCATCTTAGCTACAATCGTCACACACATCTGGTGAATCAAAAATGTTGATGGAATAACTGTAATGACATATCCATTGCTATATATAAGATTTCATATATATATATATATATATATATATTTTTTGTATGAGTGTGTGTGTGTGTAACTTGTTTATTATGTGAATTTATAGTTTTATACCTATCTTTGTGTTAGCGAGTATTATACTGAATGCGTATTGTTTAAACTTTTCTAAAACTTACAAACGTCAGTTGTGGGAACAGCAAGAACCGAATAAAAAAAAATCTCGAATTGTAGATGGACTTACAGATACCTCCTTGTTTTCTTTAAATTTAACCCACCGCATTAAATTTTTGCCACTGGTACAGTATAATGACACTGTAGCAACAGAAAGTGTAAAATAACTCCATTTCTGAAGATCTGCCATAACTACAATGAGATGAATGAGAGAGAGAGAGAGAGAGAGAGAGAGAGAGAGAGAGAGAGAGAGAGAGAGTTAGCCCTCTCTCTATCACCTTCTCGCAGCTGAAACTGTCAAGTTTAATATAAAATGATTTCCACGTGAAGTGATTTTATTTTTGTGTTTTTTTTTTTTATTATCTGTTAAACGGTCTCTGACTGACGTGATGTAATTTTCGGATTTTGCATTTAGTGAGCAAACGAGAGTCCGGTAGCGGCATTTTACCTTCATGTTTTGTTGTTGTTTTTTTGTTCATGTTGTAGATTTTATTATTATTATATTATTATTATTATTTTTTCATTATTATGTGTTTATTATTTTAGTGACTAAGATGCGAATATAAAATTTTTTTTTATTATAAGTTAAATTTATGTTTAATGTACTATTATACAGTAATAATTAATATAATTTTCAATTAATACTGAGATTGTTTTTTGGTATTTGGTATATATATTATATAAATACACACAGTATTATAATTATGGATATATATATATATATATAGTCTATAATATATAAAAATATATATATTGTGGATCTAGCAAAATTTTCCTTTTTTTGGATGAAGTCCAACAGTTGTCAACTGCAAGGTAATAGTACACAGCTTAGGTCAACAGAGGCCAAATTGATATTTCAGGAGTTCTTCTATTTACCTGGAATAAATTTTAAAACTTCTGTATTCCAAGACTTTTCTTGGGAATTATTAGGTATTATTGAATATTACACGGCTTCAGCGGGGTTTTTGGAAGACTTTTTGGTTGCAGTCAGCGAACTTCAAGTGGATACGTGCTAAGCTCGATCCTATACAGTATAAAATCATTCATATGGATGGTACAACGGTGGAACACACAACCTGCGTGAAGATTTATTATATGGATGCATCCCCAGTACCGTGAGGACGATAACCTCCATAAGAAAATCGTCATAAAACGTCACCCCGACCGAAGACAGTAAGAGAATAAATCTTATAATTTATTATAAGAACCGCCGCACCCGTGATCTGGTGATGAAAAATAACCCCTCTCCGCCAGCAAGAGAACCCTCAAGCAGAAGAACGTGGTCTACCAATTTGTATGTCCTGTCCGAGGATGCCCCGGCGCTTATATTGGAATGACCACGATGCGTCTGTCTAAAGGGATCTCCTGCCACGCC
>NC_089791.1:28273387-28275887 GCF_040412425.1 Macrobrachium rosenbergii | reverse complement strand
GAGTTACTGTTTTATTGGAAGGAAGAGTATAGATACAGAACATTTTTAATCAGTTTTTAGAGCACCTTCGAGTTTGTGACGCTAGGTTACGAGAGACAAACAAAAAAAAATTGACATTCTTTCCAACTGCGCTGCTCCTTCTCTCTCTCTCTCTCTCTCTCTCTCTCTCTCTCTCTCTCTCTCAAGATCTGTCTCTTCCGTACAAGAGATAAAGCTCTTTTTCTTCTGTATTACCCTCTCTCTCTCTCTCTCTCTCTCTCTCTCTCTCTCTCTCTCTCTCTCTCTCTCTTTTCCTTACAAGAGATAAAACATACCATTTTTCTTCATGTATCTAACTCTCTCTCTCTCTCTCTCTCTCTCTCTCTCTCTCTCTCTCTCTCTCTTTTCTAAAATATACTTTATTCTCTCATGTATTAATCTCTCTCTCTCTCTCTCTCTCTCTCTCTGCATAGTAACAAACCCCCATTGCTTATTTTTGCTGTAAGACAAAAATCGACACTAAACTACCTGGGTCTGGAGTTTTCTGCAGCCGTTTCCTCAACACCCTCAAATCTCCTTCCTCCCCTCCCCATTCCCTCCCCCTCCCCCCTCCCCTCCGTCCATCTTTTTCACCATTTTCGCCTTCCCTTCATTTCCTTTTCCACCCCTTTATGTGTTACTCCTGTCTCTTATTTTTTCCCCCTCTGTGTTCTCGCGTCTCTTATTCCCTCTCCGTCCCCTTGATTATCATATTCCTCGTCTCTCCCTCCCTCTCTCCTTTTTATGTCCTCCTTCGTTCAGAACCCCCTATCCTTCTCCCCTCTCTCCTCCTTCTTCCTCTTCTCCTCCTTCCTCCTCCTCCCCTCCCTTCCTTCCTCTTCCCCTCCCCTCCCCTCCCCTCCCTCCTCTCTTCTCCTCCTTCCTCTTCCCCTCCCTCTCCTTCCTCTTTCCTCCCCTCCCCTTCCCGGTCCCCTCCTTCCTCTTTCCCTTCCCCTCCCTTCCCTGTCCCCTTCCCATGCTTCTTTTTCCCTCCCCTCCTTTCTCTTCCCCCACCTCCCTTCCCCTCCCCCTCCTTCCTCTTCCCTTTCCCCTCCCCTCTCCTTCCCCCTTCCCCGTCCCCTTCCCATGCTTCCTCTTCCTTTTCGCCTCCCCCCATATTCTTCTCCTCCCTCCTCCCCACCCCTTTCCCATGCTTCAGCCAATGTCATTTTTCCTTCTGCTGGAAGCCATTTACGTTGGGGGGGCGAGCTTGCGGGGAAGAAAATCTCCTTTATTACTGCCCGGATTTGTTTTAAAGACCTCAACTCGCCATGTGGTCGGGAAAGATGTATAGCGAAGGCGTTAGACGGTGTATAAATGCCGCCGGAGCTGGGAGAGAGAGAGAGAGAGAGAGAGAGAGAGAGAGAGAGAGAGAGAGAGAGAGAGAGAGAGAGACTTATTTATGTCTGGGAGGAGAGGAGGAGGAGGTTTAGGTGTTGATGAAACACCGCTCTTGCGCGCCTGCAGGTGCCCTAGCTTCTTGTGTCGGTGCTGGAAAGTACACACACACACATACACACAGACATAGAACACACACACACACACACACACACATGCACTCCCACACGCACATGCGCTCACGTATGCGCATAAAGTGTTTGCCTTGAAACTTTTACTGAGCACCCTCTTACGTAACACTTTTTTTTTCAAGAGATAATCTGCACGTATGCCGTTTTACAGACTCATGGTAAAAAAATGTCGATAAATAACATTGCAAGGGAATTGTATAAGAGATTTGCGAAGGATTCGTATGGATGTGATGCGATAATTTTGCGCTGGAGAATTGTCTCAGTGTGTGACGTGCCTTTTTAGTTTTCTGTAAAAGAAAACTATTGTGCCGGCTTTGTCTGTCCGTCCGTCCTTATTCTGTCCTCACTTTTTTCTGTCCGCCCTCAGATCTTAAAAAACTACTGAGGCTAGAAGGCTGCAAATTGGTATGTTGGTAATCCACCCTCCAATCATCAAACATACCAATTTGCAGCCATCTAGCCTCAGTAGTTTTTATTTTATTTAAGGTTAAAGTTAGCCATAATCGTGCTTCTGGCAACGATATAGGATAGGCTACCACCGGGCCGTGGTTAAAGATTCATGGGCCGCGGCTCACACAGCATTATACCTAAACCACCGAAAGATAGAACTATTTTCGGTGGCCTTGATTATACGCTGTAGCGGCTGTACAAAAAACTCGATTGCGCAGAAGAAACTTCGGCTCATATTTTACTTGTTAATTACATGAAGGTCCTTTTTCAGGTAATTGTCCGCTAGTTTTTCATGTGTGTGATTATGAAATGCCACGATAAGGTGCCTGCAAGGTTGACTGACATCTGTGAACAGGAGTATAGGTATTTTTTTGTTTTTGTTTTTGTTTACTAACCACTTGTTTCCTTCTTGAGGGGAAGTGTTTCTCAAGCCCATTACGCTATCTATCTATCTATCTATCTATATATATATATATATATATATATATATATATATATATATA
>NC_089791.1:28260887-28270887 GCF_040412425.1 Macrobrachium rosenbergii | reverse complement strand
CCTGCAGATTATTGTGGAGATATACGTCAATAATAAACAAGTAAACAAGAGGAATTTGTCAAGTGTCAGAACGTAGTTAGTCACAATCTGACTGTTTTTGTATTATATACAAATTTATTCCATTCATTTAGCCTTTGGACGTTTCTATAGAATGAAGATTAATTAAAAATACTCATGGTAGCGTGAGTCTTGAAATGGAGAAAAAAGCCATAGTTATATATGGGAAAAAATATATTTCAAAATAAATCTAAACAGAGCGCTTTCGGGAATCTGTTCGGTTGAAAAGGGGAATCGAGCAGATTCCCGAAAGCTCTCTGTAGAGATTTATGTTTAAATATACTTGTATCCATACATAACTGTGGATTTGTTTCTCTAATAAAGATAAAGTTAGAAAAAGTGAAAAATGCGCCGTAGTTTCATAGGCGCAATCGAGTTTTCTGTACAGCCGCGATAGCGCATAATCAAGGCAACCGGAAATAGATCTATCTTTCGCTGGTCACCGTATAATGCTGTATGAGCCGCGGCCCATGAAGCTTTAACCACTGCCCGGTGGTGGCCTATCCTATATCGTTGCGAGAAGCAGAATTATGGCTAACTTTAACCTTTAATAAAATAAAAAGGCTGCAATTTGTCGTTTTGATGACTGGAGGGTGGATGATCAATACCAATTTGTAGCCCTCTAGCCTCAGTAGTTTTTAAGATCTGGGGGCGGACAGAAAAAGTGCGGACAGAATAAAGTGCGGACGGACAGACAAAGCCGGCACAATAGTTGTCATTTACAGAAAACTAAAAATGTAGGGTCCAGACCAACGGACGATCAAGAACTGCACGAGATGAAAAGTCTTTGTAACGTTGCCGGAAACTGCTTCTTTTCAAGGTGTCTTTCTTCATCTTTGAGTTGACGGAGATATACGAGTACATTAACCTTTGACCTAAGATGTTAGATAATATTCAGAATCCTGCGTGACCCGCTGGAAAAGTTCTGAATGAGTAAATTTTCTTAAACTAATGTCTTTTTCTACGTGTATTATTCTAGATGGTTTCATGTCTTTTCTTTTTGGTTTTTATTAGTTTTCTGTAACAGAAAAATATTAAGATGGCTTTGGCTGACCGTCCGCACTTTTTCTGGCCGCCCTCAGATCTTAAAAACTGCTGAGGTTAGAGGGCTGCAAATTGGTATGTTGATCATCCACCCTTCAATCATCAAGCATACCAAATTGCAGCCATATGGCCTCAGTAGTTTTTTTTTATTTTATTTAAGGTTTATTTTAGCCATAATCGTACTTCTGGTACCGCTATAGGTATCAACAATACAGGCCATCACCGGGCCATGGCTGAATTTCATGGCCCGCGGCCATGATTTTCACGGGCCGTGGCTGAAAGTTTCACACAGCATTATACGCTGAACAGAAAACTCGATTGCGCCGAAAAAACTTTGACTTAATTTTTGCTTGTTTTATTGATTTCTGAAAGTATATCGTACTTAAATATGTTTGTGCATATGTTTTTCTTACGTTACAGAGAGAACACAGCCAGTAATTAGTAGGTCATTGACTCGTCGTACAGATTGATTCAAGAAATTAGATTAAGCTTTGAAGTCATAGTAATATTTTTGCTTTCAAACTGTTGTATATTGCGCCTTTCTATATTATAAAGTCTACCTTTGTCTAAATTTTTGTTATTCATACGTGCACACACACATGTGTATATATATGTATATATATGTATATATATATATATATATATATATATATATATATATATATATATATATATATATATATATATATATATATATATATATATATATATATATATAATGTATATGTACATATATATATGTATGTATATTTGTATATATATATATGTATATATAAATATATGTGTGTATATATAAATATGTGTATATATATACATACATATACATATGCATAGACATACATGCATACATACATACGTCCATCCTCCCATCCACAGACCTTTTCATCCTTGCCTTATGCCACGAAGCGAACCTGGGTAAGTTTTCCTTATTCATAAATGCCAGGTAAAATATTTATTCCCATGACACAAGTCTGTCGAAAGAGAGAGAATATCCTCACTGAAAAAAATATATATATTTAAAATCTGGAAATATGAGAGAGCGATGGAGTTAAATGTAAATTACTCTTCACTGGGTATACAATTTTCTGTTAATTATCGAAATTGCGGAAATAATAATATATGCCCTGCCTTTTAAGCCTTATGACATTTTTAAGTCGCCAGTCATTGATGATTCTTCGTCTTATATTCAAATATTTTTTCTGTTTAGATCTGCTTGTTAAAATGTAATTTCCTGGTCTACACGTAAATTTTAAAGGAAATAGTATGTGTATATATATATATATATATATATATATATATATATATATATATATATATATATATATATATATTCTGTATATATATTATATTATATATATATAATTTATTTATTTATTTATATATACATATATTTACATATATTATATATACATTATGAAGAAAACTTTATTTATAAGTTAACTTTGCAGTCGTCACTCGTCACCTTTTATAAATGTTGAGCCTCAGTCATTTCTGACGCCTGTTGGTCGGCTTGGTCGTATTAATACCAAAAGGTTTATATTACTTATATAACCTTCGTCAGCAGATCGAAGAAATATTACTATGAAGGAAAGTGGATGACAGCCGAGATGTCCGTGTCAAGATTTATGTTCGTAAGATTAAAAGTAAAAGGTCGAGAAATCCATTAATACGTTTGTGAACTTGCAATGTTCAGATGGGTTTCAGTGAAGATGAACCCTGTGTTTATCTAGTTCGTATGTTTATATAAAAAAACTATATTGGATATATTTTCTACTACGAATATCAGTAGTATTGTAGTAGTACGAGTATACTGTAAGTATTAGTATTATTAGTAGTAGTATTAGTAGTAGTAGCAGCAGTAGTAGCATAATGTGGTGCTGAAATCCTTGCTTTTGTTACTCTTATTATCCTTCTCTGAAGGAACTTTTCGAAAAGGAAAAATTTCCTTAACTTCGAAATCCCTGTGGTGGGGAGGGGAGGGGGGATAGTGCCGTCAGTCCACCTCATGCAGTGCACTGTAGGCATTACTTGAGGTTCTTCGTAGTTACAGCCGTCAGTGCGCCGCAAGTTATTTAAGGGTCTTTGCAGTTACTGCCGTCAGTGCACCTCATGCGGCGCACTGTAGGCATTACTTGATTCTTTGCGGCGTCCTTTCGGCCCCTGGGTGCAGCCCCTTTCATTCATTTTACTGTTCCTCCGTTCATAGTCTACTTCTTCCATCTTACTTTCCACCCTTTCCACCCTCTCGTAACAATTGATTCATAGTGCAACATCGAGGTTTTCCTCCTGTTACGCCTTTCAAAGCAATTTAATGTCAGTTTCAGTTTCAGCGTTGAATGACCTCATAGGTCCCAGCGTTCGACCTTTGACCTAAGTTCTGTATTCTATCCCATTAACTTCGAAAGTTTTTTTTTTTTTTTTTAGTGATTACCATCGCAGTAAACAATTCATTTGAGAAATGAGATTTCTTGAGATACGATACTTATTTAGTTTCCAGTATGCGTAAATTCAACATACGTACATACATACACACACAACACAAACACACACGCACGAACAAACACGCACACAGCACTTGCAAACACACATACACACGTACAAACACGCACACATCAACCCATGCAAACACACAAACACACACACGTACAAAAAACACGCACACACAAACACATACAAACACACATACACACAAGCAAACACATGCAAACGTACAAAACCAAACACGCACAAACACATACACGTACAAACAAACAAACAAACGCGCACAAACACATTCAAACTCAAACATACACGTACAAACAAACAAACATACACAAACACACGAGCACGAACACGCGCTCACAAACACATACAACCACACACGTACATAAATTTATATATATAAAGAGAGAGAGAGAGAGAGAGAGAGAGAGAGAGAGAGAGAGAGAGAGAGAGAGAGAGAGAGAAGGAGAATGTCATTAGTAATTCGGAGTTACTTTCGAGGAGATTCCAGCTCTCACTCTGGTATATCTGACAAGAGTCTCAGAAGAGTTACCAGTTAATCATTACCATTGATTTCGTCGGTAACTCCCACTTAACAGGGGAAATCCTGAACGCCTTTCGGAGTCTTTGCAATCTACTTAAGTGGTATTCGATCGGATATCGATAACTGTTGCATCTCGTACCGCCATTTCCTGAACTACGTTCGCGGCATAAAGTTTTTTACTTTCGCCCTGCCAAGATTTCTGCTGCGGTTTACCCCTGCGTTATGTCGCTTCGCTCCAGCTGATGGATCGAACTAAGTAATTGGTGTGTTGCGTCGGCGTCCTCCTTGAATCTGATGGTAGATTTAATGTTATTTATAGATTATATATATATATATATATATATATATATATATATATATATATATATATATATATATATATATATATATATATATATATATATATATATATATATATATATATATATATGGTTGCTGTTCGCCCACCCGTCATTCAAACACGTGCGCATGCGCAGACATGGGAGTTTGTTTATGTATATGCTTCCTTGGACAGTCACTGACACTAGCAAACCTGCTGTCAGTCTTGCCATTTTATTTATGAAATGTAGAAGATACAGTCTTAATGTTTCATTGTCTAATTTCACTTGCGTAGAGAAACTAGTGGAATTAAAGCCATTCAATCTGACAGTCTTACTGATCTGCTAGACCTACGCTAACTGTGGCTTCCCAGAACAGTCTTTGCCAAGTTGAGCTTCCCCTAGCAGTCTTACTGAACTGTCTTGAGCAGTTGGGCTCCGAGCAGTCTTACTTGGTCATAAGTGTGTCACAGACGTTCCTCAATTAGATTTTAGACGAGCTTCTCTGAGCAGTCTTACTTGCCTGCCAGACGTTTCTCATTAGATTTTAACGAGTGTTACTAAAGGTTCTTTCCAAGGTACCTTCGGCCCCTAGCTGCAACCCCTTTCATTCCTTTTATTGTACCTCCGTTCGTATTCTCTTTCATCTTGATATCCAGCCTCTCTTAACAATTATTTCACAGTGCAACTGCTTTGAGGTTTTCCTCCTGTTACACCTTTCAAACCTACCTACTCTCAATTTCCATTCCAGCGCTGAATGACTTCATAGGTCCCAGTGCTTGGCCTCCGGCCTAGACTCTATTTTCCATTCCATTTGATTTTAAAACATGTTCTTACAACACTAAAGTCTCTTGACCTCATTTAATTAACTGCTAGATATATGTCATTTGATTTCCTTCAGCACTGTAGCTCAGCTAACATATGTAGAAGCATTTCATTTAGTGTAACCTAAAAGAGGACATTACTGCCTGATACACATCATTTAGTATAAACTAAAAGGGGACATTACTGTCTGATACACATCATTAAGTATAACCTAAAAGAGGACATAACACATCAATAACCTAAAAGAGGACATTACTGCCTGATACACATCTTTTAGTATAACCTAAAAGAGGACATTACTGCCTGATACACATCATTTAGTATAACCTAAAAGAGGACATTACTGCCTGATACACATCAATAACCTAAAAGAGGACATTACTGCCTGATACACATCATTTAATATAACCTAAAAGAGGACATTACTGCCTGATACACATCTTTAAGCATAACCAAAAAGAGGACATTACTGCCTGACACACATCATTAAGCATAACCTAAAAGAGGACATTACTGCCTGATACACATCTTTAAGCATAACCCAAAAGAGTACATTACTGCCTGACACACATCATTAAGCATAACCCAAAAGAGGACATTACTGCCTGACACACATCATTAAGCATAACCTAAAAGAGGACATTACTGCCTGATACCCATCATTTAGTATAAGCTAAAAGAGGACATTACTGCCTGATACACATCATTTAGTATAAACTAAAAGGGGACATTACTGCCTGATACACATGATTTAGTATAACCTAAAAGAGGACATTACTGCCTGATACACATCATTAAACATAACCAAAAGAGGACATTACTGCCTGACACACCTCATTAAGCATAACCTAAAAGAGGACATCACAGCCTGATACACATCATTAAGCATAACCTGAAAGAGGACATTACCCCCTGATACACATCATTAAGCATAAGCTAACAGAAGACATTACTGCCTGACATACGCCATTTGATTTCACTTCCGTCTCGCTTTTATTTCCAATTGTTTCGAGCCTTTGCAAAGGGATCTCTGCAACGGAGAATCAAAAGGATTATCTCTCGGGACTTCAGAACCAACAGAACTCTGTAAATCATTTTCCCATTTGACGGAATGCCTGATTCCACAGCATCAACGAAGGATCTGTTTTCTCTTTTTTTTTCCCCTGCGAAATCAAATCGTGATTAACCTTTTGTGTCGGACGTCGGAGGTCAGAATTTCGCGTATTTGTAACGAGGAAATGTTTTAATGTAACGGGCGTTATCTGCGGGTTGGCCTGGAATGCTAGGAATAAAAGTGTGCGCGCTCACCCGGCATTCCTCTCTGCTTGTGAAAATGGCAGCATTCATCGTTCGGAATATAAACCATTTTCTCTTTCGGGTTTGGGGAGAATTCTTCGGCGTTATTGCTTTGCTGTTGTGGAGAATCATTTTAATTTGCATTAAATATTTTTATTTTTTGTGAGGCTTGCTCTTACGTGGTGGTTAGTTATTCTGTTGCAAGTGCGTGGTGATTAGCTACTCATTTGCTGTGTGTAATGCTTAGTTATTCATTTGCTGTGTGTAATGCTTAGTTATTCATTTGCTGTGTGTAATGCTTAGCTATTCATTTGCTATGTATGCTGTTTAGTTATTCATTTGCTGTATGTAATACTTAGTTATTCATTTGCTGTGTATAATGCTTAGTTATTCATTTGTTGTGTGCAATGCTTATTCATTTGTTGTGTATAATGCTTAGTTATTCATTTGCTGTGTATAATGCTTAGTTATTCATTTGCTGTGTGTAATGCTTATTAATCATTTGCTGTCTGTAATGGTTAGTTATTAATTTCCTGTGTATACTGTTTAGTTATTCATTTGCTGTGCTTAATGCTTAGCTATTCATTTGCTGTGTATAATGCTTAGTTATTCATTTGCTGTGAATAATTCTTAGTTATTCATTTGCTGTGTTTAATGCTTAGCTATTCATTTGCTGTGTGTAATGCTTAGTTATTCATTTGCTGTGTATAATGCTTAGCTATTCATTTGCTGTGTATAATGCTTAGCTATTCATTTGCTGTGTTTAATGCTTAGCTATTCATTTACTGTTTATAATGCTTAGTTATTCATTTGCTGTGAATAATTCTTAGTTATTCATTTGCTATGTTTAATGCTTAGCTATTCATTTGCTGTGTATAATGCTTAGTTATTCATTTGTTGTGTATAATGCTTTGCTATTCATTTGCTGTGTATAATGCTTTCATTTGCTATTCATTTGCATTGTTTAATGCTTAGCTATTCATTTGCTGTGTTTAATGCTTAGCTATTCATTTACTGTTTATAATGCTTAGTTATTAACTTGTTGTGTATAATGCTTAGCTGTTCATTTGCTGTGAATAATGCTTAGTTATTCATTTGCTGTGTATAATGCTTAGTTATTTATTTGTTGTGTATACTGCTTAGTTATTCATTTGCTGTGTATACTGCTCAGTTATTTAATTGCCGTGTATAATACTTAGTTATTTATTTGCTGTGTGTACTGCTTAGCTATTCATTTGCTGTGTGTAATGCTTAGTTATTTATACGCTGAGTATAATGTTGCGTAAAGAGTAAAGATACAAACAGATTGATTTCGCCACGAATCCTTCAGTTCCACTCAATAATACAGAAACTCCGGACGATACAGAAACTCCAGTCACAAATCGTTCACTTAAATGAGGCTTGTAGAAATTGGCGATTCCAACCTTTGCTTTTATCTGCTCGGGATGAAGAACATTTCCAGTGCGGAGTTTGGCATTTTGTCTTTTTAAGTTCATCAAAAATAATTAATGCGGGCTGTCACACACACACACAGTGCAGTCTCTTTAAATGCAACTATTCTCTCTCTCTCTCTCTCTCTCTCTCTCTCTCTCTCTCTCTCTGTGTCAGTGAAATATTCTATGATATATTTCCTTTACTTTTTTCGTCAGTTGGGTAAATAAAATTATTATTATTATTATTATTATTATTATTATTATTATTATTATTATTATTATTATTATTATTATTATTATTATCCAGAAGATAAACCCCTATTCATATAGAAGAAGCCCATAGGGCCCACTGACTTGAAATTCATGCTTCGAAATGATATGGTTTTCATTAGAAAGAAGTTGCAGAAGATAATAGGCAATACACATAGAAGAGATCAGATATTAGAATAAAAAAAGATTGATTGGTAGATAAATAGGCATGTTGACGTTGGCAAGAAAAGCAAACCCATTATAACTTTTCTTTTCATTGATTGATAGAAATTGACCAGGACAATTAGCCGTGTAGTTTGTAAAGCGACAAGTCATAACAACTAGGGGAGCAAGTGTCAACAAGTAGGGAAGTTATTAATAATAACTAGGGAGGCATTCCCCCGTCTCTGTTCCTTTACAGTTATAAGTTTTTCATTCTATTAGGTAAATAAATCTAGTAAAACTTGTTGGTAAATTTCGTTTAGCCACAAGAAAAATGTAAACTGGTTAAATTTACATGATATTTAATTGATAAATTCAGGAGTTTTTCCAGCAGGTGATGAGGACCTAATTGATCTTTCTATTACAGTCACCTGATACCTTTGGAAACTATTCACGCCAATTCGTCATATGAGAAGAGAAAGCTGGCTAACTTTTTTATTCACTGAAGTCTAATGATAGATACTTTCTAATTACCGGAGGCGAATAATAGCACTTTGGTTACCATTACGAAATGAGTTTCAAATTACACGCCAGTCATTAAGGTTTCTTCTCATCCAATGGCTTTGTGTCGGTCGTTGTATTCTTGGCTCTTTCTTCGTAGTTACTTCATACTAGTTAGAGACGTGCTGTACTTTTACACCATTTTTTCCCTGAAACAATAATCATTAATTATTTTCAAACCTTCTGGATAACATCCTCTTAATCAAAATGTCATATCACTTACATTAAATGTAGAACCTATTTCCTACTAAAATTCCAAAGTTTCAAACATCAAGGAAAGAATTGAAATAAAAAAAAACACTCCAAGAATTGTCAGCTTCAATATACTTCGAGAAAAAAGCCCTACTATTTTACTAATATAACGTACGCATCAAAAACACCACAGAGATTATTCAAACGCGCACACGCGTGTGTATAAAACACCCGCAATATACGTCCAGTTCACAATCGCTTCATCAGTCACAAAAAAAAAAAAAAAATAGTCGTATTAATCGCGATATCCTTATTTCCTAGAAATGTAATTTTTCCCCTCCCTCATCGTGTTTCCTGTCGGTATATTGTTTCCCCTCATTTGGGGAAGGAAAGAACTTCCGTCTATCCTCATCTGGAATCGAAGGGGATTCGGGTTCCAGCATCCAGGCTCCTGGGAAATGAGAGAGACAAAGAAAATTATAGTAGACATTTTGGGGTGGAGAAATTTGATAGCTGGAGAGAGAGAGAGAGAGAGAGAGAGAGAGAGAGAGAGAGAGAGAGAGAGAGAGGTGGGGGAGGAGGAAGGTATGAGGGAAGCAGGATTGAGGAGAGTAGTCATTTCCATCGGATCTCGCAGACCATAGCACCGCGAGCATGGCGGTGATGTCATCTCCCCTGGATGCTGACGGATGAGGACGAGATTTAAGAATTGAGAAAAAGAATCCATATTTTTTTTTTTAGGATGTTATACGAGGGCCAATTTTCTGAGGCCCCCTGTAGCAAGTGTCCATGATATACTGCTTAAAAATTTTCCTAGGTCATTTATTCAGGAAGCATTT
>NC_089791.1:28233387-28255887 GCF_040412425.1 Macrobrachium rosenbergii | reverse complement strand
TTATATAGTTTCTTTTGTTTCTCTATATATCTACTGGTTAACTTTAATCTGTTTTTTAAATAATCTATTTACTATCAATTTTCCTCACCAAATGCTATTCTGATATGTAGAAGTCAGTGGCTTTTGAGGTTGTTCTTTATGAATTTTTGTTTTTATTAAATTTAAATTTTTATTTTAATAATAAAGGTATGGCTTCTTCCTATAATTTTGAGCCATTAATGATGAGATATAACCTGAAAAGTCTAGACTGGTATATTAGAAACCTAACGCTGTTGTTATACATATTTATTTATATATCATATATATGTATATATATATATATATAAATACACACACATATTATATACATATTTATTTATATATCACATGTATATAGATATATATAAACACACACACACACACATATATATATATACATATATATTGCTCTGTTAATGAATATTATTTTTAGAAGATGGTACCTTGAAATATATTGAAAGTTATTTTCGGAAGATGACACCTTGAACTAACGGCGCCTACACCGCCTTTGCCAGAGTAGCAGCAGCAGCAGCGCGGGACATCTGATTGGCCGGCGACGAGCCTCTTCAGTCACGAGGCGACAGCCAATGGAAATTGGTTTTCTTCCCCTCAGATTTGTTGCATTTAGAATGCATGAGGCTGCTGTGTCAGGGGGTTGTTTGTCCATGTTTATGACCCGGGAGACCGAAATTAAGTGCAATAGCAGTGGGCCCGAATTAGAGGACCCCCTTCCCCCCCCACCCGATCCTCCGAATGGAATGCTTTCGCCACCGCCCCTTTAAACACGTTGGAAAGGAAAATAAAAAAGAATAAAAGATAAACCGTCAATTTAGATCCTCGCTAATTTCAATTACGGTCGACGCCTTTGCGACCGGCTTGTTATTACTGTCGAGAAGGTAGCGCGGCGGACGTGATTTGTGCGTTCCAGGTGGGAAGTCGTGTTCCATTTGGGGATCGTGTTCCATTTGGGATTCGTGTTCCAGGTGGGAATTGTTCCATTTGGGAATCGTGTTCCAGGTGGGAATCGTGTTCCAGGTGGGAATCGTGTTCCATTTGGGAATCGTGTTCCATTTGGGAATCGTGTTCCAGGTGGGAATCGTGTTCCATTTGGGAATCGTGTTCCATTTGGGAGTCGTGTTCCATTTGGGAATCGTGTTCCATTTGGGAATCGTGTTCCATTTGGGAATCGTGTACTTCAAATGGCGGCTTTGGAAGCCGTGTAGCATTCCAAAGCGTCGTGCGGTTCCGCTCGCGTCGTGTAGGCCGTGGTCAAGGTGCTCGTTGTTGTTGTTGATGTTGTTGGTTGGTTATTTAGAGGTTAATTCGGCAAGGCTGAATTAGCGGGCGTTGGGTGACGTGTTTATGAGAGGATTAGAAGGCGTTTGCATGCAAGTAAGTTTTGCGGTTATTTACTAGTGATTATTTAATCTAATTCCGTCTATGTCAGTGGTTCTTAACCTTTTTCAATGTATGCACCCCTTTCAAACCAGCAGTCGGTTCTCGCACCCCCTGAATTGCTGAAATAAAAAAAAAAAAAAAACACAAAGCTGATATGATGCAACGTTGCTACTTCATTAGGAAATTAGGTAATAATAATAATAATAATAATAATAATAATAATAATAATAATAATAATAATAATAATAATTATTATTATTATTATTATTATTATTATTATTATTATTATTATTATTATTATTATTATTTGCTACCGCAGTGTTCTGAGCTATAGACCTAAACCTACACCTAATTTCCTAAAGAAGTGGCAACTTTGCATCATATCAACTTTGCATTTTAGCTTTTTATTTTTATTTCAGCAATTCAGGGGGTTTGCGAGAACTGACTGCTGATTTGAAAGGGGTGCATACATTGAAAAAAGGTTAAGAACCACTGATATAGACGGAAATGGATTAAATAATTAATTATTTGTGGTATTTTGTTTTTTTATTTTTATTTTTTTTATTTGCAGAAAAAATAACATGCGTATAGAAAAATATATTTTCCTTTAATTATTCAAAGGCATCCTCGCACCCCTTAGGAACCGGCCTCGGAAATCCTTAGGCTAAGAACCATTGGTCTATATGAAAGCGTCCTGACCTGGAGGAAAAGTTCCAAGTGAAGACGAAAACTTTTATTTTTTTTTTATTTTTGGGTTTTAATAGACATTTAACCTCATCTCTTATGAGTAAACTGTTCATAACTATTTTCTTATGGTCTTCCAAATTTCCACTGTTGTCAGTTTAGAGTTTCTTCATTTTTAGTTTTCTGAAAAGAAAACTATTGTGCCGGCTTTGTCTGACCGTCCGCACTTTTAATGTCCGCACTTTTTCTGTCCGCCCTCAGATCTTAAAAACTACTGAAGCTAGAGGGCTGAAAATTGGTATATAGATCATCCACCCTCCAATCATCAAACATACCAAATTGCAGCCCTCTAGCCTCAGTAGTTTTTATTTTATTTAAGGTTAAAGTTAGCTATAATCGTGCGTCTGGCAACGATATAGGCCAGGCCACCTCCACTAAAGATAGATCTGTTTTCGGTGGCCTTGATTATACGATGTACAGAAAACTCGATTGCACCGAAGAAACTTCGGCGCATTTTTTACTTGTTTTGTGTGTGTGTGTGTATGTGTGTGAGTGAGAAACAGTCTGCAAAATGAGACTTGCGACTTATTTTTAAATCTAAATGTTCGCTTAATCACAGTTACTTATTTTTGGTTTATTTTTTTTCACATTTTCTTCAATATCTTTTAAATTTCAACCTTTATTTGATAACAAGAAGTCTGGGAGTATTAGGAAAGCCAGTATGAGTCTCTCTCGCTCTCTCTCTCTCTCTCTCTCTCTCTCTCTCTCTCTCTCTCTCTCTCTCTCTCTCTCAATTACCACTACTTTCTTTTTCCTCATATTATATATTATTTGTACAGATATTCTTTACACATATAAAATGTACTGGAGTGGTATGAATGATCATAGCTAAATAATGACCATCAAAACATTCTCTCTCTCTCTCTCTCTCTCTCTCTCTCTCTCTCTCTCTCTCTCTCTCTCTCTCTCTCTCTAACCTCTACTTCCTTTTTCCTCATATTGTATTATATTTGTTGATATTCTGTACAAATATAATTAACTGGATATTATGAGCAACCACAGCTAAATGATGAGCATCAAAACGCTCTCTCTCTCTCTCTCTCTCTCTCTCTCTCTCTCTCTCTCTCTCTTTCTCATTTTTAGCTAGTAATTGTTTCTATTCACAACAATTTGTGTGTGTTAATTCTAGCGTGCTGGTGAATATAACTATCACAATTTTTCTTATATACCAAAAGCAAATGATTTGAAATGCAGAAGCCCCATTTTTTTTTTCTTTCCCTCGACACGACCACATATATATTTTAAATTCCATCCGGACGAATCGAGCCAGCTTCGCCATTGTTCCTGTGCCAGAGAGGGTCTTTTGATTTTTCGGATCCGGTCCGCAGGTGCGGCTGCAACTGGAACCTGCTTGCGCGCTCACCCGTGGATGGCGACATTTTTAGAAGTCGTTGGAAAAACTTTCACGAACGGCGGATGTAACAGGTGGTCCTGTGCGGTCAACACGGAGGTGGTTCTTCAAGGTGATGTCTCGCTGCTATATTTTCTCTTGCGGGGAATATTTCTCTTCGCAGAAAAGAGAAAGGGCATATTATTCTTGTATTGAATATGGCCAGGGAATATTGCTCTGGTAATCGTCTTATGAATAGAATAGTTTTCGTGAATTTGACGCAGAAAAGGAATATTGTTTCTCTTAAGGGAATTTTGACTCTATTCTCTGTAGAAAAGGCATATTATTCTTGTATTGAGTATTGCCAGGGAATATTGCTCTGATAATCGACTTATGAATATAATAGTTTTCGTGAATTTGATGTAGAAAAAGAATATTGTTTCTCTTAAGGGAATTTTGACTCGATTCTTTGTAGAAAAGGCATATTATTCTTGTACTGAGTATTGCCAGGGAATATTGCTCTGGTAATCGACTTATGAATAGAATAGTTTTCGTGAATTTGATGTAGAAAAAGAATATTGTTTCTATTAAGGGAATTTTGACTCTATTCTTTGTAGAAAAGGCATATTATTCTTGTACTGAATATTGCCAGGGAATATTGCTCTGGTAATCGTCTTACAAAGAGAAGAGTTTTCGTAAATTTGACTTAGGAAAAGATTATTGTTTCTCTTAAGGGAATTTTGACTCGATTCTTTGTAGAAGAGGAATATTACCCTGGTGTTCGATCTTGCAAGGGAATATTACAAACATTAAAGGACTATTAAGAGGATATTGACCGTATTCATGGTACAAAAAAAAAATCATATTACTCTGGTATTCGATCCTGCAAAGGAATATTGCTCTGGTAATTTTCGTGGATTTGATGGAGAAAGAGAATATTGTTCTTCTTAAGAGAATATTGACTGCATTCATTGTATAAATAAATATTACTCTGGTACTAAATCTTGCCGGGAAATATTGCTCTGGTAATCGGCTTGCCAAGGGTATAATTCCAGTGAATTTGATGTAGACAAAGAATATTGTTCCCCTTAAGAGAATTTATGAGAATATTGGCTCTATTCTTTGTGGAAAATGCATATTACCCTTTTATTAAATCTTGCCAGAGAATATTGCTCTGGTAATAGGCTTACCAAGAGGATGATATTCGCGAATTTGATTTGGAAAATGAATTTTGTTTATTTTAAGAGAATATTGGCTGTATTCATGTGTAAAATGCACATTATTCTTGAATTTGATCTTGCCAGGGTAAATTTCGTAAACTTGATATAGCAACAGAGTATTGTTCAAGTATTGCACCGGTATTAACCTAACTAAAGTATTTATTGGTTAATATATTTGAATCCCCCATAGAGGGGTAATCCCATCAGTGCACCTCATGCGGTGCACTGTAGGCATTACTTAAGGTTCTTTGCAGCGTCCCTTCGGCCCCTTGTTGCAACCCCTTTCGTTCCTTTGACTGTACCTCCTTTCATATTCTCTCTTCCATCTTACTTTCCACCCTCTCCTAACAGTTGATTCATAGTGCAACTGTGAGGCTTTCCTCCTGTTACACCTTTCAAACTTTTTACTGTCAGTTTCCGTTTCAGCGCTGAATGACCTCACAGGTCCCAGTGCTTGGCCTTTGGCCTAAATCCTATGTTCTGTCAATCAGTCAGTATATTTGAATCTAGATAGAAATTATTTATTCAGGCGTTCGATTAGTCAAGACTAGACTGTTGGGGGACATGGACTGGGGAGAAAATATTTCATCTGGTAAGAAAAAATATTGCTCAGGTGTTCTGTCTAGCAAGAGAATATTGCTCATGGAAACGGTCTGAATATTGCTTAGGTATACGTTCTGGCTAGAAGATATTTCTCTGGTATAGATCTCATCCAGAGAATATTGCTCAGGTCTTATTTCTACTTAGAGAATATTGCTCAGATATTATTTCTACCTGGATAATATTGCTCAAATATTCCGTCTAGCAAGAGAATATTGCCCATTTTTCGCTCTGTCAAAAACATATTGTTTATATGTTCTGTTTGGCAAGAGATCATTGCTTAGGTGCCCGATCTAGCATGAGGATATTGCTCAAGTATTCCATCTCTCAAGAGAATATTGCCCAAGTATTCCATCTTTTAAGGGAATATTGCTCAAGAATTCCCTCTGTCGTGAGAGCATTGCTCAAGTATTCCATCTATTAAGAGAATTTTGCCCAAGTATACCATCTGTCAAGAGAATATTACTCAAGTATTCCATCTATCAAGAGAATTTTGCTCAAGTATTCCATCTATCAAGAGAATATTGCTCAAGTATTCCATCTATCAAGAGAATATTGTTCAAGTAATTCATCTGTCAAGAGAATATTGCTCAAGTATTTCATCTATTAAGAGAATATTGCTCAAGTATTTCATCTGTCAAGAGAATGTTGCTTTTGTATTCCATCTATCAAGAGAATATTGCTTAAGTATTTCATCTGTCAAGGGAATATTGCTCAAGTATTCCATCAATCAAGAGAATATTGCTCAAGTATTCAATCAACCAAGAGAATATTACTCAAGTATTTCATCTATCAAGAGAATATTGCTCAAGTATTCCATCTATCAAGAGAATATTGATCAAGTATTCCATCCATCAAGAGAATATTGCTTAAGTATTTCATCTATCAGGAGAATATTGCTCAAGCATTCCATGTGTCAAGAGAATATTGCTCAAGCATTTCATCCATCAAGAGAATATTGCTCAGGTATTAGGGGTGACAAGAGTATATTGCTCAGGGAGTTCAGGCAATTTAATTTGTATGTATTTTCTCTGCATATGGATTCTTACCCATTCCTCGGTTTAATATTATCTCGCTGTTTTGCGTTTACACTACATCTCCTGTATGAAGCCTCTTTGGTGCTTGTTCATTTTATTATTATTATTATTATTATTATTATTATTATTATTATTATTATTATTATTATTATTATTATTATTATTATTATTATTATTCAGAAGATGAACCCTATTCATATGGAACAAGCCCACAGCGGCCATTGACTTGAAATTCTATCTCCCAAAGAATATGGTGTTCGCTTGAAAGAAGTTACAGAAAACAGTAAGAAATTTCGAACATAACTGTCATTGTGATAAGAATTCGGATACATACCGCACCTTTTATTCTTCTTGTTTTAATCGAAAACCTATAGTTTCGTTACGGAGACACCTGTCCGTTAATTGTAAAAGAAATCCTTTACTTTTACATATGCCAGCGCATCCACAGGTGAAATTCATAATGAAGCAGCATAGTGCGGGCGATTCTAATTACACAGTATTTACATAAAATAGGCCGGAGATAGAAGGCGATATTGCCTGGGGCGTAATTATTTCATAGGTTTACTCTACTGGCTTTGTTCACATTGAAATCGTGGAATCAAAATTAATTAGGATGTCAATATTAGGAAGGACCCCTTGTTTCGTAATTAGCAGGCTTCTTGCGCAGACCTCACCGATCTGATGCTAGCTGGCCACTAGCAGCCTCCAGTAACTTTGATGATTTTATTGATATATTTGATGTTCTGGCGTTCAAATCGTTGCATTTCTCGTCTTTTCAGTGGTAAGCTAAACTTACGTGATTTTTCGAAGTGAATTGATTTTTATATATTTTTGGAGGATTTTCCTTTGGGCTACGGGTCGTTCTAAAGCATGTAGTTCGTTTAAACTTGGAAATCGTTCCGGTGTGAAATTTTACTTTTTCAGTAATAATAATAATAATAATAATAATAATAATAATAATAATAATAATAATAATAATAATAATAATAAAATTGAGAGAGTCCTGGATAAAATCTACGGAAATCATATTTAATTTTCACCTCACAAATCTTTGGAATTGGAATTGGAACTGGAATATAAAATTTAAGCTAAAGGCCAATCTTGTTTACAAGCAAAGCAGGGAGCCCAAATCTTGTGAGGAAATACATCATTATGCTGCTCGCGACTATTTCGAACATATCTTATTTTTGTATTTCTGATTTATTATTATTATTATTATTATTATTATTATTATTATTATTATTATTATTATTATTATTATTATTATTATTATTAATTATTATTATTATTATTGCAAGGAGACCTGTGAGTCAGATCCTCATAGGATTCTCCCGGAGGATTTGTTTGCAAATGAAAAGGAAAAACTTATATAAGATTTAAGTTCAAGAAGTTGGACAGCAGAGCGGTCAGAGACTAAAGAGAACAGATGAAAAATAAAGAGCAGAAAACCATACAACTGGAGTCTGGAGAAACTCTGCAAAAAAAAAATATATTGTAGTCCACAGTTTGCCTGGCAGTGTGCACTGTAGGTGGTAGCCTCCTACCGGGGATGTAGAACTAAAATCGGCTTTTTTTTTTTTTTTTTTTTTTTTTTTTTTACACTGGTAAGCTACAATTTTCGACAGTTATCTCCCAAACTCCCGTAGGGGAGGTAGTCCGTCGGTGCACCTCATGCGGTGCGCTGCAGGCATGATTTAAGGTTCTTTGAGGCGTCCCTTCGGCCCCTAGCTGCAACCCCTGACATTCCTTTTACCGTACTTCCGTTCATATTCTCTTTCTTCCATCTTACTTTCCACCCCCCTAAAACTTGTTTCAGAATGCAACTGCGAGGTCTTCCACCTGTTACACCTTTCAAACCTTTTTACTATCGATTTCCGTTTCAGCCTGAATGACTTCGTAAGTCCCAGGGCTTCAGGTTTGGCTAAATTCTATATTCTATTCTGTTATCTCCCCGACTGTCAAGTTAACACACTTGAAATGACAATGGATTGCTCACGGTGCTGTGCATTTTTAATTTCTATACTTAGTTAAATAAATTTAATGTTAATGGTAATAGTAACACGATAGAATTTGGGCTACCCATTATATAAAGTTGGTATAAAAACACGGAGCAAGATTCCACTCCCAGGAATATATTTCTGTCGGTTGGTCCGTCTAAGTTCTTCCCTGTCATACTGAAGAGAGTGAGATTCCACTCCCAGGAATATATTTCTATCAGTTGGTCTGTCATAGTTCTTTCCTCTGATACAGAAGAGAGAGAGATTCCACTCCCAGAAATATATTTCTATCAGTTGGTCTGTCATAGTTCTTTCCTCTGATACAGAAGAGAGAGAGATTCCACTCCCAGAAATATATTTTTATCAGTTGGTCTGTCATAGTTCTTTCCTCTGATACAGAAGAGAGAGAGAGAGAGAGAGAGAGAGAGAGAGAGAGAGAGAGAGAGAGAGAGAGAGAGAGAGAGAGAGAGATTCCACTCCCAGGAAATATATTTCTGTCAGTTGGTCTGTCATGTAGTAGTTCTTTCCTCTGATTAGAAATTCTTCCCTTTCCTCTGATACAGAAGAGAGAGAGATTCCACCCAGAAATATATTTCTATCAGTTGGTCTGTCATAGTTCTTTCCTCTGATACTGAAGAGAGAGAGATTCCACTCCTAGAAATATATTTTTTATCAGGAATATATTTCTGTCAGTTGGTTCCGTCTAAGTTCTTCCTCTGATGTAGAAGAGAGAGAGATTCCACTCCCAGAAATATATTTTATCAGTTGGTCTGTCATAGTTCTTTCCTCTGATACAGAAGAGAGAGAGAGAGAGAGAGAGAGAGAGAGAGAGAGAGAGAGAGAGAGAGAGAGAGAGAGAGAGATTCTCTGATTGGTCCGTCTTAGTTCTTCCCTCTCATACTGAAGAGAGAGAGAGATTCCACTCCCAGGAATATATTTCTGTCAGTTGGTCCGTCTAAGTTCTTCCCTCTGATACAGAAGAGAAGACAACAAAAACATTTACAGTAAGAAGACGCCGAGTCAAAATGTTCCTCAGAGAACTTCGAGGAAAAAAAAAAGAAATAAAAAAAATCCTTTTCACTTTTACCACTCGTCTTTAGATGCGCGTGAAGACTTGTCGCGTAGACGACTATGGAATGCAAAGGGAATGGATAATGAAATTCCACATAGGGTCTACTCGTTCCAGGATTCCAGGATTCCTGGAAGATTTCGGCTTTCCGGTTTCATCTAGCAACTTCGGAAAGCAGTTTGCACTCTCTCTCTCTCTCTCTCTCTCTCTCTCTCTCTCTCTCTCTCTCTCTCTCTCTCTCTCTCTCTCTGTATAGGTGTTTGTAGTTGTTTAGTATTTACTGTCTATTTTTGTCTGACGGGAAGATGGTGCATGTTAAACTTTTATGATCATCCTTTGATAAATCGTGTAATCTTGAGCTTGTATCTCTAAACCCAGAATGTTATACTCCTTAAATCTAATCAGATTAATTTTATCAGATTTTTTTTCATGTTTATAACACTTTATTCTCTGTAAGTCATTGTTATTTGCTTATTCAATTGGTTTTCCTCCTGATTATGTGATTCGTAACACAAAAATTAGTGTTTTTAGTTTTCTCTGTCCGTCCGCACTTTATTCTGTCCGTCCTCAGATCTTACAAACTACCGAGGCTAGAGGGCTGCAAATTGGTATGTTGATCATCCACCCCCAAATCATCAAACATACCAAATTTCAGCCCTCTAGTCTCAGTAGTTTTTAATATCTGAGGGCGTACAGAAAAAATGAGGACAGAAAAAGTGTGGACAGAATAAATTGCGGACGGACAGACAAAGCCGGCACAATGGTTTTCTTTTACGGAAATTGAAATAGGTCATGTGGATGGCAAAGTAATTTACAAACGCAGGAGCATTGAATATTCCAATTTAGGAAATTGCAAGGAACCAACAAAATTGTGGCCTTTCAATTTCAATTCATGGGGTCCCATCCGCGTCAAAGACATTCTGGATCATAACATTAAGTGGATGTATGATTAAGTGAAAGCTGTTAAGCTGCTGGTGACTTATAGTTTTAGGTATTTTTTGTAATTACTGCATTAGTGAATGTCAATAATTTTTGCGAAACAAAGGAAAGAGCTTAAGATACAAGTTTTACTTTATTAGGACGTGATATAGTTTTAAACCGGTGTGGGAGCTTATTAATATTATTAGAGAAAATGAGTATGAGTGAAATTTGTTTCTAATTTCTTTATATTATTTACACATTTTTACACATGAACAATGTACAGAATATTGCTTTTAGTTTAGTTATCGTCTTCATCGGGTCTTACCACAAGGACAATTAAGATAATAGCAGGAGCAGTTTAAAGCTAAGTGCAGTATTTGGTAAACTGTTCATCTGTGATCCTGTGTACATAGGAGTAGCAAGAATATGCGCCTTTTCCTCCTACTATTAATTTGAACGCGAATGTTCACTGACTTTTATAATCATCATTTATCCTTTTAGTACCGTTCCATATGAGTTTCGAGTCTCCTTTATTAAGCGTTGGCGAATGGAGTTTACGGGTTAATCTTAATATCGTCAAGATCATTCAGTGGAAACTGTTGCGTCTTCCCGGCTTCAATCGTGTGCCAAGTGCTTTCTCCTGGTGTCTTCCTCCCAGTCATCCGAGTCATCCGGAGTCATCCAGAGCCCTTATAAGTCATCACCCGGCATCTCTCTCTCTCTCTCGAAAGACATCTCAGCGTTCTGCCTTCACGCCTCTTTCTAAGGCAACAAACACATGGGCGAAAATCCCTCACCAACTGATGATACATTCGCCCATCTAGCCGTCGCCAGCCTCCTCCTCCTCCTCCCCTCCTCCTCCTCCTCCTCCTCGAAGAAGGCAGCGGCAGCGCGCGTCCTTCTCCTCCTCTTCCTCCTCCTCCTCCTCCTCCTCAGGTTTTCGGAGTCTTAATGATAATCGCTGCACCTTCAGGAGGGCGAAGATGGGGTTCACATGAAGCAATTTCGACTCGAGAAGGAATCCAGGACCTCATCTGAAACTGAATTAATCCCTGTGCGGAGGCTGTATTCGCCAGATGCCGCGACTCGGTTCATCTCTTCGTGATTTACCCCCGGTGGCGATGCGAGATGAAAGGAGATTATATTAGGAGTCGTACCAGGCCTCTCTCTCTCTCTCTCTCTCTCTCTCTCTCTCTCTCTCTCTCTCTCTCTCTCTCTCTCTCTCTCTCATTTTGTTTGCTTTATTTTGTGGTCCGTCTGTGATTTTAGAAATTTTTAAATCTCATTCTGTCATCCCAAATGATAAAATTTTGTAGGTTTATTTTGTTGATACTATTTTATTATTTTTCTTAAATTGTTGAACTTTAACCCCACTCTCTCTCTCTCTCTCTCTCTCTCTCTCTCTCTCTCTCTCTCTCTCTCTCTCTCTCTCTCTCTATCTCTCTCATTCTGTCTGCGTTATTTGCTGTGTGTCTGTGATTTAAGAAATCTTCATTAATTGCATTTTAAAAATTTCATTCTCTCTCTCTCTCTCTCTCTCTCTCTCTCTCTCTCTCTCTCTCTCTCTCTCTCTCTTTTGTTTGCTTTATTTGCGATGCGTCTGTGATTTAAACTGTAGAACTTTCGGCCTCTCTCTCTCTCTCTCTCTCTCTCTCTCTCTCTCTCTCTCTCTCTCTCTCTCTCTCTCTGTCTGGGTTATTTGAGGTTCGTCCCTGATTTAAGAAATCTTCGTAAATTGCAGTTTTTGAAATTTCATCTCTCTCTCTCTCTCTCTCTCTCTCTCTCTCTCTCTCATTCTGTCTACGTTATTTGAGGTGCGTCTGTGATTTAAGAAATCTTCGCAAACTGCAGTTTTTAGAATTTCATCCTCTCTCTCTCTCTCTCTCTCTCTCTCTCTCTCTCTCTCTCTCTCTCTCTCTCTCTCTCTCTCTCTCAGGTAGTAATATGTCTGGTTGGTGATGATGGCGGCCAGTACCTGTTATCCTGATAATTATGAGATTTTAGAAAAAAAAATATACTTCGTTATTAGGTAGAGGAAAACAATTTGCTAAAGCGAGTGAAATATAATAAAGCAAATCTTGTGTCAATGAATTTTGGTAATGGAATAGTTATAAATCAAGTATGTTATTTATTTTATTTCTTTTTCATATTCGTTGCTGGTTTGTTGGTCATGCTTCTTAATTATTTGTGGTAGCTATTACTTGTTTTTCTTTTTTATTTATTCACATTGTTGGTTCTTCACGTTCGTTGGTTTTAAATTAATCTAGGCCAATAATATATATGCATTTTAATAATAATAATAATAATAATAATAATAATAATAATAATAATAATAATAATAATAATAGAGACAGTAATCCACAGCTATCTATGGATACAAATAGTACCTATTCATAACTGTGTATTTGTTTCTCCATTTCAAGACTCTTGCTACTATGAGTATTTTTATAATAATAATAATAATAATAATAATAATAATAATAATAATAATAATAATAATAATAATAAAATAGAAACAAATCCACGGTTATATATCCAAACATAACTGTGGATTTCTTTCTCCATTTCAAGATTCATGCTACTATGAGTATTTTCATAATAATAATAATAATAATAATAATAATAATAATAATAATAATAATAATAATAATAATAATAATAATAAAGTAGAAACAATTCCACGGTTATATTTTTCCCCATACAGAACTGTGGATTTGCTTCTTCATTTCAAGATTCATGCTACTAAGAGCGTTTTTAATAATAATAATAATAATAATAATAATAATAATAATAATAATAATAATAAAGTAGAAACAAATCAAATCACGGTTATATATTTCTACCCATACATAACTGTGGATTTGTTTCTCCATTTCAAGATTCATGCTACTATGAGTGTTTTTAATAATAATAATAATAATAATAATAATAATAATAATAATAATAATAATAATAATAATAATAATAGTACGAAGAAAAAATAACTAATGCTTTTGATCGTCAACAAAGAAACAAGCAGAGTAAAGAATGCCCGGAAATAGCTATATATAAAAAAGAAACCAATAGTTGAACTCTGCCTTTCTTGTCCCATTCCGAGAAATCACAATTAAAACTTTTGGGTCCTCTCCTTGTAAATTAGATCACAGAAATCGAGACGGGACGCCGAGGAAAGCCACTCACTCTGCGTCAGCACCTCCTGCTGGAAACTTCATCCTGTTGTGTGTGTGTGTGTGTGTGTGTGTGTGTATGTATGTGTGTGTGTTGTGTGTGTGTATAGGTGGTTTTCCTCCTCTTACTCTTCTTCTTACTACTATTTCTTACCCTTGGGCTTCCTCTTTTTTATCCTCCTTCTTTCCTCCTCCACATCATTTTCCTTTTTTTCTCTCTTCTTTCTTCCACCACATCATTTTCCTCTCGTTTTTCCTCCTCCTCTTCCTCCTCCTCCTCATTCTTCTTCTTACTACCCTACCTTAATACTTGGCCTCCTCTTCCATTTTCCTCCTCTTCTTTCCTTCAACACATCAGTTTCCTCCTCCCTCCTCCTCCTCCTTCTTGCTCTTCTTCCCACTATTCTTCCTTACCCTTGGGACTCCACTTTCATTTTCCTCCTCCTCCTCCTCCTCATCCTCCCTCTCCTCCTTCCTCTTACATTTCTTCCTTTTACTCTTCCTTATCTTTGCGTCTCCTCTTCCCTTTTTCCTCCTGTCCTCCACCACATCCTCCTCCCCCTCCTCCTCCTCCTACTCCTTCTCTTACGAAGCCTACTACTATTCTTTCTTATCTCTGGGCCTCCTCTCCCCTTTTTCCTACTCTTCTTTCCTCCACTACATCAGTTTCCTCCTCCTCCTCCTCCTATTTCTTCTTCTTCATGCGAGGGTAATTCGTTCTGTTTCATGTTGTTAATGTGAAATCATTATTTGATTGTGAGGAGCTGTGGTAAGATTTTCTGTGCACAGCACTTGAAAGGAATTCGGTATTGTTTATTCTTTGTATTTATTTATTTATTTATTTTGTAGACAGATATATGCTAATGGAAAATAAAAGAATAAGAATAGGGACAGCTGTATTTTGTATGGAGAGAGAGAGAGAGAGAGAGAGAGAGAGAGAGAGAGAGAGAGAGAGTCCGACATTAACATTTTGGAGAGACAGCGAAACTGCCATACACATGTTTTAGAGGAGAGAGAGAGAGAGAAAGAAAGAGAGAGAGAGAGAAAGAAAGAGAGAGAGAAAGAGAGAGAATGAGTTAAGGGTTTTTCTTGAACCCTTCACACCCTTCATCCAATGCAGCCCAAAAGAGAGAGAGAGAGAGAGAGAGAGAGAGAGAGAGAGTCCGACATTAACATTTTGGAGAGACAGCGAAACTGCCACACATTTTTTTAGAGGAAAAAGGCAAAGAGAGAGAGAGAGAGAGAGAGAGAGAGAGAGAGGGTAAGGGTTTTTCTTGAACCCTTTCATACCCATCATCTATTGCAGCCCAAAAAATGGAGAGAGAGAGAGAGAGAGAGAGTTAACGGTTTTTCTTGAACCCTTTCATACCCTTCGTCCAATGCATCCCAAAAAAGGGAGAGAGAGAGAGAGAGAGAAAGAGGGCGGGGGGAGGGGAAGGATGCCCCCTCCCCTTGAAATTTGCTGGCTTGACACCAAAACGATGATAATCTCGTTTCGAGTCGCCTGACGGTTGGAGGGAGAAATGAAATATCTCTGTCGACGCAAACACCTCGATGAGAACAGTCGAGTTCCCCCCTCTTCCATTTCTACCCTCGTTCTCTCTCTCTCTCTCTCTCTCTCTCTCTCTCTCTCTCTCTCTCTCTCTCTCTCTCTCTCTCTCTCTCTGGAAGAACTCAACCTCATTGGCACTCTGGAATCTCTCTCTCTCTTTGTTTCCCTTTGATCTCTTGAAAATCTCTCCCTCATTGGCATTCAGGAATCTCTCTCTCTCTCTCTCTCTCTCTCTCTCTCTCTCTCTCTCTCTCTCTCTCTCTCTCTCTCTCTCTCTCTCTTCATGCATTCCCTTGAACATTCTGTCTGTATTCTCATTCATATGCTTACTTTGGAAATCTCTCTCTCTCTCTCTCTCTCTCTCTCTCTCTCTCTCTCTCTCTCTCTCTCTCTCTCTCTCTCTCTCTCTCTCTCTCATTCCATGAAAAAGTCTCGCTCTCGTTGACTCTCTGAAGTCTTTCTTTCTCACTGACCCCTTGAAAGTTTCTCATTGGCCACTGAAATCTCTCTCTCTCTCTCTCTCTCTCTCTCTCTCTCTCTCTCTCTCTCTCTCTCTCATCATCTGAAAAGTCTCTTATTGAAACTGAAATTTACCCACTGTCACCTTCCCATGATCTGAAGTATCATTGAGACATCTCTCTCTCTCTCTCTCTCTCTCTCTCTCTCTCTCTCTCTCTCTCTCTCTCTCTCTCTCTCTCTCTCTCTCATCATCTGAAAAGTCTCTTATTGAAGCTGAAATTTACCCACTGTCACCGTCCCATGATCTGAAGTATCTCTCATTGAAACATCTGTATCATCTGAAAAAATCTCTCATTGAGACTGAAATTTTATCCACTCTCTCCTTCTCATGATCTGAATAATCTCTCATTGAGACATATTTCTCTCTCTCTCTCTCTCTCTCTCTCTCTCTCTCTCTCTCTCTCTCTCTCTCTCCGTCTCCCTAGCGTGTTGATGCCATTTTAGAGACGGCATCCCGTCCTTTCTGTCTGTGTCGAAATTGCTTTATGTGAATCTCATCTGTGCCTTCCGCAAGGCAACGATTACCATTAAATTCAATCTGAAGGAAGCCTCATCTTGCTTGGGATTTCAACGTAAGCGGTTTTACTCTTTTTTTTTCTTCGCTCGAAATGACGAGAATTTCGATGTTCGAGACTTTTTTTAATTTTAGGGAACGTCGACGAGAGATCAGAGATTGACACGCGTATGACATGCAGAAAAGCGTCTGTATTTTAAATGTTTATATATGTATATATATATATATATATATATATATATATATATATATATATATATATATATATATATATATATATACTATATATTTATATATATATAAATATCACAGTAGATGCATACTGTATATTTATATATGCGTAAAACATCACAGTAGATGCATGTGACTTCAGGGGCCAATGACTTGAAATTCAAGCTTCCAAAGAATATGGTGTTCATTTGAAAGAAGTTACAGAAGATGGTAGGAAATATAGAAAGGTGAGATCAGTTATTACAAAAATAAAAAAGGATAAATTAATAGATTAATAGGTAAATAGATAAAATTATAAATGGTTAATATACAAAGTGAACCGTTCAAAGGTAGTTAAACATTGTATCTTCGCTCGAACGTTTGAGGCTGTAATTGCATAATCCTCAGAGAGACTATTCCACAATCCAGTGGTGTGAGGAATACTGATAATGACAAAAGTTGCAGGTAATGGGAATCGCTCATTGTAACAAGTATACAAATCGGCGCAATCGAGTTTTCTGTACAGCCGCTACAGCGTATACTCAAGGCTACCGAAAATAGATGTATCTTTCGGTGGTCTCGATATAATGCTGTATGAGCGCGGCCCATGAAACTCTCAGCCGGCCGTGGTGGCCTGTGTTGTTGCGGTGCCAGAGGCACGATTATGGTTAACTTTAATCTTTAAAAAAAGAAAAAATACTGAGGCTAGAGGGCTGCAATTTGGTATGTGTGATGATTGGAGGGTGGATGATCGACATACTAATTTTCAGCCCTCTAACCCTTGGTAGTTTTTAAGATTTGAGGGCGGACAGAAAAAGAACGGATAGAAAAAGGTGTGGAAAGAATGAAGTGCGGACGGACAGACAAAGCCGGCACAATAGTTTTCTTTTACAGAAAACTAAAAACGGAACGCAAAATAACTCATTATGAAAATATACTACGAAGATTAGCTGGTGTCTAAGAGCGTATGAAACAGGATACGCTAAGCCGTAGGCAGATGAAGTTGAACGTTTATAACCAAGAGCTTGGTATTAGCTTTATTCTTTCGGCAAGACACCCCTCAAAATTCCTATTATACACGGAAGCAGAAAGAAAGTCTTAACATTCTGTTGAACGACTCCGGAATAATTGTGTGCAAACGCTAACAAAGGAAATCACAGTCTTTAGTGCGGATTTCCATTTCACAAAAGCCATCACCATTTTCGCCGCAGCAGTTAAGCTGAATCAACTCTGCCGCGGATTGGGGAAGTGGCGCCCTCGCGGGAGCAGCCTACTATTTTTAGAAGACGTTTTAACACAGCAAATAAGCCGAGAGAAACGGTGACGTTTATATATGCATAAATTATCCCTTATTGAGCACTTTGCCCTTTAATGGCCATTCATCAAGGGCCTTTTAATTCCAACAACGACGGAGCGACGCTAAAAGATTTACCTTACTTTATTTCCCGGCGAATAAAAGCAGACGGTAGATGGTCCGCTCCGCGATGGAGTCGGTGCAATTGTCTTTAATTAATAGCGATGGAATTGCTGCGTACTCGCTCGACGGGGCCGTAATGAAAAGCTGCGTACTTGGCCGGGGGCTCATTACTGTCACGGGGGTCGACGCGCCCCGCGATGATTTACGAGACGTTTACATGGGATTCACAAGTCTTTTTACGCGTGATTCACGACGAGGCCCGCGGCGGGGTACCGGCATAAGTGTCTCGAGTGGTCCATTAAATTATTCTTACGTACTTCGTACGTGTACGTACGGTATACATCTCCGTGTGCGTGTTCGACCATTCTTCGTATGTATGATGATTCATAAACAATTATTTCAATTTTGCAGCGGCTGGAATTCGAAGGGTGGTGCCTTAGTCACAAGCATAATATATGTACAGCATTTCTGGATTGAAGTGCTTTTAATTCGTGCTTGACGGTGAATAGGTGTTTGTATGTAAAATGGTTCGAGTATTCTAAGAAGTGGATTTTCTCTCTCTCTCTCTCTCTCTCTCTCTCTCTCTCTCTCTCTCTCTCTCTCTCTCTCAATAATTTGCATATTTTTAAACTTCGAGTTAGACTGTGTGTGTTTATATATACAGTATATATATATATATATATATATATATATATATATATATATATATATATATATATATATATACTATATATACACAGGTATGTATTATATACACACATATATATGTATATGTTATATATATACATACACATACATGTTAGCCAGTAGAGAATGTCCTAGGAGAGACGAAACAAAGTTTCTAAAAATTGGTTGAAATTATTCAAGGAATGCAATATTGAATAACTAATTTTTGTAAACAATAGTGGTTTGATTTAACAAGATAATTATTCAATCATTTGAGTATGTAATTCATTATTTATTTATTTTACATACTTATTTATTCAGCTTCATTCGTTTTAATGTTAATGGTCTTTTTGTCCTGATTTTGAATATAGAATGGACTTTACATAATAATTCCCTTTTTGGTACTATTTTTGCTGATTCAAGCAATTGCGTTTATTCGTACATTGATGCACTCATGTATATACTCAAAATTGGGAAATAGCCCCTGCGGTAGAGTTAGAAAAAAAAAATCGATGCCCAGGGTAGCTTAATTTTGCAACTGTGTAAGTAATCCTCTTGAAATTCGATAACAAAATGTCAAGGATTCATATCTGCTTTTTGTTTTGTGGGACTGGTCTATATATGTACAATATATATATATATATATATATATATATATATATATATATATATATATATATATATATATATATATATATATATATATGGAGTAAAAGATGAAAGGGAATATGTCGTAACTCTGTTTGTCACCTTCCTATTATAAGGAGGAGCTGTCCGCATAGGTCTAAAAAAAAAAAAAAAAAACCGCCGTTTTGAACGAGTATGACAGTTTTTTTCACTGAGGCTGAAAGTACTAGGTGGCTTTACAAAAAATATCAGATAACTCACCGAAAGTAGTTTACGATGGCCTTTAGTACAGTAGATAACATCTTGAAAATTATGAGGTGAAGTGGAAAGTACCGCGTGACGTCATAGTTAGTACCATATGACGTCACTGACAGAATGAATTGGAGAAAATCTTGAGCAGATGGCGATGCCGAATCATCATTTTGCAAAGGGAGAGTGACTTAATCTTTTCTCTTTACTGCTCTTGTATTTTCATGATCCTTGCGGATATAATTATGCGCCCGTTATATGTATCTGCATACACCTGAATACATGCCATAATGTATTTGTCCTCATTGTATAAACATGCTCAGTATTTGTCAGCTGTGCATATACGACGGAAAGCATACATTTTCATCTGTGTATACAAGACAGTGTATTTTTCAATTGTGTATTCACGGCAATGAATGGCATATGCTTCAAACACTAACCAGTCAGTTACCCTGACCTGTCCTGCGGGCAAGAAATTAATACTGTCTCATTAAAGAAATATTTTTGTGAACAATAAAACAATCCCAGTCTGGATTTGAACGAATATAACAAACGCATGAAAATCTTCCATTTACTCTTCGTCTACAGTAGCATAGATGTTCATTAGAATGCCGGTGAGGAGGAAAATAGGTCCTGTCAACACTACTGTCCCCTTTTTCGGGGTTGGGGGTGGGGGTGGGAGTGTTATCAGGTCACCGACCTTTCAGGGAGCAGGAGGAGACGCCTTTAGGGCGTCGTCGTAAAGAATCCGGGCGTCAAAATGACCCTTAACTGTCGCAGTAAAATGGGACTACGAGCACCTACTTGATAATCTGTGCTTCTGCCGTAGTTACATCGTCTGCATAATAAAGGTTATGGGCCTCGTAACCTCTTGCCTCGCGAGGAACCCAACCCTCTCTCTCTCTCTCTCTCTCTCTCTCTCTCTCTCTCTCTCTCTCTCTCTCTCTCTCTCAGTGCGAACAGATATGAATGCATAACTAGGTAGATAGAATTGGAGGTGGAATTTGTTGCGTATAAAAATGCTAAAAATTCTGTACACCTGTCCCCATACTGAGGTCCTCAAGATAGACTGAAGGGAACAAAGAATTAGTACTACTATCCAGAAAGTAAGACTTCCTCTCTCTCTCTCTCTCTCTCTCTCTCTCTCTCTCTCTCTCTCTCTCTCTCTCTCTCTCTCTCTCCTACGAGTGTCTGGCCTTCGGGAGATTTATTGTTCCGAGCTGAGGAGAGACTCTGGTTTTATGATTATTATTATTATCGTTCTCCTTACTATGATTAATGCTGCTGTTGTTGTTGTTATTATTATTGTTTTTGTGTTTTTGTTCTCATTGTTATTCCAGTGATTTTAGTTTTCAGAAAAGAAAACTATTGTGCCGGCTTTGTCTGTCCGTCCGCGCTTTTATCTGTCCGCACTTTTCTGTCCTCCCTCAGATCTTGAAAATTACTGAGGCTAGAGGGCTGCAAATTGGCATGTTGATCACCCACCCTCCAATCATTATACATGCCATATTGCAGCCTTCTAGCCTCAGTAGTCTTCCTTTTATTTAAGGTTAAAGTCAGCCATGATCATGCGTCTGGCAGCGCTATAGGATAGGTCACCACCGGGCTGTGGCTGAAAGCTTCATGGGGCCGCGGCTCATACAGCATTATCGCTGTACAGAAAACTCGATTGTGCCGAAGAAACTTCGACGCATATTTTACTTATTTGTTTTTGCTGGTGTTTTCGGACATATATTTGTTATTCTGAAACCTTTTCTCTTGTGACTTGGGGTGATTTGAATAATGGGTGCTGTCACAATCGTACTTTTATATGATGTATGAAAATCTGGCTATTAGGCCAAGCACTTGGGCACTATCAGCCATTCAGTGTTTAAGAAAGTGAAAAGAGAAAGTTGGAGTGGTTGGACAGCAAAATGGAAGAAAGGAAATGGAAACGGAAGTAAAGGGAATGGCTCTAGAAAGTGGGTGCAGCTAGTCCCTGAAGGGACGCTGCAGACTAACTTTATTTAAGCCTACAGTGCACCTCGTGAGGTGCATTGGCGGCACCACCAACCATTAGCTCAAAATGCAGAAGACTTGTACAATATTAGACCCTTCTTACTCTTTCACGTGAGGCTCATCAGCAACGCTTCAAACACATACAAAATTGCGTCGCATCATTAGCTCAAAATGCAGAAGACATGTACAATATTAGACCCTTCTTACTCTTAACACGAGGCTCATCAGCAACGCTTCAAACACCCATACAACATCATTCACCTCTGTCTCGCGAACACTTAGTCGCCTCTTCGACATTAAGGCCCTTTTATTCACATACATTCTTCACTTCATCTGTCCAGAACTTCCTCGTCTTCGTATTACAACGATTCTCTTCATATTTCAAGACCACCTCATCATTTTTCTGACATATAACTTGAAAAATGAGCTCCAACGTAGCGAGGAAGTTATAAATGAAATATTTAATGTTCTTAACATTTTATAAGACTTCAAAGGTCGTTTATAGTTACCCCTCCCCTCCCCATGGTAAGATAGAAAAAAAAAAAAGTCTTTGTTGAACTTTAGTTGGACTTCATTATGTATAACAACTAAGCTAACCTCCCTTCCAATAGTTTTTTTTTTCTTTTTCTTTTTTAATGTCACATTTCTGTCTACCATACGCCTCTCTCTCTCTCTCTCTCTCTCTCTCTCTCTCTCTCTCTCTCTCTCTCTCTCTCTCTCTCTCTCTCTCTCTCTCCATGTGAACCTCAGTGATTCAAGGCTAAGTTAAAATTAAGGTTCTCCTGAATCCATCGTTGAAGTTCTCTTGATTCTGAAATTTTCCGGAGGTTAGTTTCAAAGTATGCGCTTATATTTTATGCTTACTGATTCATGTTTATTGATTTAGATATGTATTTATATATGTATTTTCTTCGGTAAGAACGCGACCGTATGTAGGTTCCGTATATTCTTTTAGTTTTCTGTAAAAGAAAACTATTGTGATGGCTTTGTCTGTCCGTTCGCACTTTTTCTGTCCGCCCTCAGATCTTAAAAAGTACCGAGGCTAGAGGGCTGCAAATTGGTATGCTAATCATCCACCCTCCAATCATCAAACATACGAAATTGCAGTCCTCTAGCCTCAGTAGTTTTTATTTATTTAGGGTTAAATTTAGCCATGATCGTACTACTGGCACCGCTATAGGTACCAACAGCACAGGCCACCACCGGACCGTGGCTGAGTTTCATGGGCCGTGGCTAAGTTTCATGGG
>NC_089791.1:28208387-28228387 GCF_040412425.1 Macrobrachium rosenbergii | reverse complement strand
ATTATTAAATATATATTTCTGTTTATCCTGACCTTGTAAAACCCCATTCCTCTCTCCTAACCTATATATATATATATATATATATATATATATATATATATATATATATATATATATATATATATATATATATATATATATATATATATATATATATATAATACATAATATATGTATATGTGTAATATATATAAATATATATATATATATATATATATATATATATATATATATATATATATATATATATATATATATATATATATATATATATATATATAATTTGCCTGTGTCTTTGAAATGCTTGCATCTAAAACATCTGTTTGTCTTTCTCCCCATGAATAATTCGCTGACGTTTGCATGACGCATGACGTCACTCGAATATATCCATTTTCCCAACGCTGATAACAGAAACGCCACAAAGACGAATCCGTTCAATGGCGTCAGATACTAACTCCCCTCCTCCTCCCTCTCCTCCTACTCCTCTCTGCGGAAGACTTTCCTTCCTTTCCTTTATCGCAGAAGTTTCGGAGAAATGGGATAAGAGAGAGAGAGAGAGAGAGAGAGAGAGAGAGAGAGAGACTCCTGCTGGTGAAAGGGGGAGACATTGTTTGTCGAAGTCTCTGTGAAATGGTTCGTGATAATTTCTTGAACCCTGATGTCCTTAGTCAGCGAATATACTTGCAGTGTGGGAGGGTCTGATGGCCCCAGAACACTGGACATTATTTTGGATCGCTGGTTTTATTGTGTTTTAGAACACTGGTTATATTGTGTTTTAGGACATGGATTTTTGTGTGTTTTAGAACACTGGTTATATTGTGTTTTAGGACATTGGTTTTATTGTGTTTTACAACTCTGGTTTTATTGTGTTTTACAACTCTGGTTATATTGTGTTTTAGGACATTGGTTTTATTGTGTTTTAGAACACGGGTTATATTGTATTTTAGGACATTAGTTTTATTGTGTTTTAGAACACTGGGTATATTGTATTTTAGGGCATTGGTTTTATTGTGTTTTAGTAGACTGGTTATATTGTATATTAGAACAATGGTTTTATTGTGTTTTAGGGCACTGGTCATATTGTATTTTTGGTTTTATTGTGTTTTAGGATACTGGTTATATTGTATTTTAGGACATTGGTTTTATTTTGTTTTAGGACACTGGTCAAATTGTATTTTTGGTTTTATTGTGCTTTAGGACACTGGTTATATTGTGTTTTAGGACATTGTGTTTTAGAACGCTGGTTATATTGTATTTTAGGACATTGGTTTTATTGTGTTTTAGAACACTGGTTATATTGTGTTTTAGGACATTGGTTTTATTGTGTTTTAGAAGACTGGTTATATTGTGTTTTAGACATTGGTTTTATTGTGTTTTACAACTCTGGTTATATTGTGTTTTAGGACATTGGTTTTATTGTGTTTTAGAACACGGGTTATATTGTATTTTATGACATTAGTTTTATTGTGTTTTAGAACACTGGGTATATTGTATTTTAGGGCATTGGTTTTATTGTGTTTTAGTAGACTGGTTATATTGTATTTTAGAACAATGGTTTTATTGTGTTTTAGGACACTGGTCATATTGTATTTTTTGTTTTATTGTGTTTTAGGATACTGGTTATATTGTATTTTAGGACATTGGTTTTATTTTGTTTTAGGACACTGGTCAAATTGTATTTTTGGTTTTATTGTGCTTTAGGACACTGGTTATATTGTATTTTAGGACATTGGTTTGGACACTGGTTATATTGTATTTTAGGACATTGGTTTTACTGTGTTTTAGAACACTGGTCATATTGTGTTTTTGGTTTTATTGTGTTTTAGGATACTGGTTATATCGTATTTTAGGACATTGGTTTTATTGTATTTTAGAACACTGGTTATATTGTATTTTAGGACACTGGCTTTATTATATTTTAGGATACTGGTGATATTGCATTTTAAGACATTGGTTTTATTGTGTTTTAGAACACTGGTCATATTGTATTTTTGCATTTATTGTATTTTAAAACACTGATCATATTGTATTTTAGAATATCGGTTATCTTCTATTTTAGAACACTGGTGATATTGTACTTTAGACCGTTGGTTATTCTGTATTTCAGAACACTGGTTATATTGCATTTTAGAACACTTGTTATCCTGTATTTTATCCACTTTCCATTCCTCAGGTAAGTAATGACGAGACAGGTGTCACGTGAGCGAATTAGCCAGAGGAATCCAGTGGTTGGTGTTTTCGTAATCTCTGTAATGGGATGTTAGTCCTTTGCCAAGAGGTGTCTTGGTTTTCGAAGTAAGTAAATTTTCTTTGATAAACAAAATGAAGTAAGTATATTTTCTTTGATAAACAATTTTCTTCGATAAACAAAGTGAAGTAATTAATTTTCTTTGATAAACAAAGTAAGTAAATTTTCTTTGATAAGCAAAGTGAAGTAAGTAATTTTTTTATAAACAGTTTTCATCGATAAACAAAGTGTAGTAATTAATTTTCTTTAATAAACAAAGCAAGTTAATTTTCTTTGATAAGCAAAGTGAAGTAAATTTTTTTATAAACAGTTTTCATCGATAAACAAAGTGAGGTAATTAATTTTCGTTGATAAACAAAGTAAGTAAATTTTCTTTGATAAACAAAGTGAAGTAAGTACATTTTCTTTTATAAACAATTTTCTTTGATAAACATAGTGAAGCAAGTAAATTTTCTTTCATAAACAAAGTGAAGTAAGTAAATATTCTTTGCTAAACAAAGTGAAGTAAATAAATTTTCTTTGCTAAACAAAGTGAAGTAAGTAAATTTTCTTTGATAAACAAAATTGAAGTAAGTAAATTTCCTTTGATAAACAAAGTGAATTAAGTACATTTTCTTTGATAAACAAAGTGAAGTAAATCAATTTCCTTTGATAAACAAAGTGAATTAAGTAAATTTCCTCTGATAAACAAAGTGAAGTAAGTAAATTTCCTTTGATAGACAAAGTGAAGTAAATTTCTTTTGGTAAACAAAGTGAATTAAGTAAAATTCCTTTGATAAAGTGAAGTAAGTAAATTTCCTTTGATAAACAAAGTGAAGTACGTCAATTTTCTTTGATAAACAAAGTGAAGCAAGTAAATTTCCTCTGGTAAACAAAGTGAAGCTAGTAAATTTTCTTTGATAAACAAAGTGAAGTAAGTAAATTTCCTTTGGTAAACAAAGTGAAGTAAATATTCTTTGATAAACAAAGTGAAGTACGTTTTGAAGGTCTAGTTGCTTCAAAATGCTGACGACAAATCTTAGGGCAATGGAGAATCTCACTAACATTTGCACATTTATGAAATATCTTCATGTTTTACAACATTTCTTGGGTCTTTGGTTGAGTGCTTTTAAAGAGATAAAGGTTAGTTACGCAAAAATTTATGAAAACGTCCCGTGTTTAAAATATTAAAATTTTGCTTTGCAAATTTCTTTGCAAATATCATTGTTTAATGGTGTTGAAATATTTTACAATCTGGAGGTTCAGAGAATTAGGTACAGAAAATATTGTCATATGCGATGATAAAGTGGTAGAGATATTTATTTTTAGGGGTTAAAAATTGGAAATTGTAGGAGTCCTTAAGAAGTTTCGTATATTTTTATAAGAAAATTCATATAGGTGTTTATCTTTGTGAAATGGGTTAGGGATTAACTCCACAAGGAAATTAATAATAATAATAATAATAATAATAATAATAATAATAATAATAATAATAATAATAATAATAATAATAGCTTCAGTTGTTATAGGCGCGCACATATACATTATATATATATATATTATATATATATATATATATATATATATATGTATATATATATATATATATATATATATATATATATATATATATATATATATATATATATATATATATATATATATATATATGTGTGTGTGTGTGTGTGTGTGTGTGTGTGTGTGTGTGTGTGTGTGTTTGTGTGTGTGTGTGTGTGTGTGAAACTGAAACATTTTTCTCCTCTTATCTAAAGTCTGATTTTTCTTCAAGAATAAAAACGCCTCAGAGAGTAAACAAGACAGCTGTCCTACGAGAGAAGTTTTAAGTCATAAAAATAACTTTCGGACGTAAACTTTAAACTTAAGAGATATAAAAAGTGAAGTGTGCATTGGTATTTTACAGCTCTAACGATCTAGTGGATTTTCTTTTATAATTTGAGAGTGGTTTCTTTAAAAATAAGTATTTTCTATACTCTGAAATTTTTCGAATATCTTGAATATCTAATACGACAACAGTTTACAGTATTTTATGTTTTTTTTTATGTTTCAAATAGATTATTGCTTTGTGTCAATTGATTTGAAAATACATTACGTAAGGAAGCTATGATTAAGTACCCTGTTCCCTATTATAACCACATTTAGGCAATCGCAATTTTCTGAGAATTACCACACTTTATCAATCATTTCGTATTATCACTATACATAGGATGTTCCACTGAACGTCCTTTCCCATTCGAAAGTTAAAAGAGCACTCAGTAATGTGAAGCTTTCTCATGAATGAATGGACATATGTTTATATTAGTAGTTAGTTAGTTAGTTTGTTTGTTGGTATTTCTGTTTAAACAAAGCCCTTGACCCAGTAACCTGAGTTAGCATCTGTTTACATCAACAGACAGTTAGTTAGTTCAGTTGTTCGTTTGTTTGTTTGTTTTGTTCAAACAAAGAACTTGACCCAGTAACCTAAGTTAACATCTGTTTACAGCAACAGTTGGTTAGTATTTTTGTTTGTTTGTTCTTGCTTAAACAAAGCCGTTGACCTAGTAACATATGTTAACATCTGTTTACATCAGTAGTTAGGTAGTTAGTTTGATTAATTGTTTGTCTGTTGTTTGTTTGAACAAAGCCCTTGACCCAGTAACCTGAGTTAACATATGTTTACACCAACAGTTGGTTAGTTTGATTGTTTGTTTCTTGTTTAAACAAAGCCATTGGCCCCGTAACCTTAGTTGACATCTGTTTACATCAACAGTTGGTTAGTTGGTAGTTTCTTTGTTTTTGTTAAACAAAGCCCTTTACCCATAAACCTGAGTGAACATCTGTTCACATCAACAGTTGGTTAGTTGGTAGTTTCTTTGTTTTTGTTAAACAAAGCCCTTCTCCCAGTAACCTGAGTTAACATCTGTTTGCATTAATAGTTGGGTAATTAGTTTGATTTTGTGTCTTTTTTTTTTTTTTTTGTTTAAACAAAGCCTTTGACCCAGTAACTTGAGTTAACATCTGTTTACATTAACACTTGGTTAGTTTGATTGTTTGCATTTTGTTTAAACAAAGCCATTGGCCCAGTAAGCCGAGTTAACATCTGTTTTTAATCAACAGTTGGTTAGTTTCTTCTGTCTTTTGTTAAACAAAGCCCTGACCCAGTAACCTGAGTTGATATCTGTTTACATTAACTTTTGGGTAGTTAGTTTTGATTGTGTCTGTTTTTTTTTTTTTTTTTTTTGTTTAAACAAAGCCCTTGACCCTGACCCAATAACCAAAATGCAAAACGAAAGCCCTTCATTTATTTAATCACCTCATAGGGCGTGCGCGTTTTGCATTAATGGCATGCTTAAATATCCATCATAAGGGATTAACGTTAATATACTTTTGGGTCTCCATATCAACGGAGTGACGATAATCTTGTTCCTGGGTCTCTTTAAATCTTAAACAGAGAATTGTGTCGTTGGTTTTATATTTTGGTCAATAGTTTTTCATTTCTTGTGACAATGAGCGTATTCCCTTTGCTATGTCATTTTTTATTTTTTTTTTATTACTTGGTCACTAGTTACTAGCATGCATTTATGTATATGTATTATGTCATTTCATCTTTCATTTCTCAATAGTCTGAGACTAACAAATGGTATATTTTTTTGAGGGGGCGGGTGAAAACTATTGTGTCTTTAAACTTTCTTTTTTTACAAAGCTTAACAACTAATACGGCATTTTTTCCTATTTCTGAGTATTCAGAGGCTCGATAGTATAAGAATTGTCAAAAGGTATTTAATTCAGCAATATCAAACATTATTTATGTTGTTACAGTTCGAATTTTCATAATTTATCTATAATAAAAAAAAATACATTCTTACTCATATTCTTGATTCTTAATCTTCCTTGGCTGTGACCTAATATTGAAATATGTTCATTCGATTTTTTTTCCTCATTAATGACGACAAAGGGATAGTGACTCCTCCTAGGATCCCCTCCCCCCCAAATAAAAATATATTGGGGCTCTAGGATTTTTTTCCATCAATTACAGGGCCCAAACGTACACGCAAATACACACGCTCTCTCTCTCTCTCTCTCTCTCTCTCTCTCTCTCTCTCTCTCTCTCTCTCTCTCTGTAACATTAACATGCACACACACACAAATACTCTCTCTCTCTCTCTCTCTCTCTCTCTCTCTCTCTCTCTCTCTCTCTCTCTCTAACATTAACATGCACACACACGCACACAAATATTCTCTCTCTCTCTCTCTCTCTCTCTCTCTCTCTCTCTCTCTCTCTCTCTCTCTCACAAAACACAGACAAATATTCTCTCTCTCACTCTCTCTCTCTCTCTCTCTCTCTCTCTCTCTCTCTCTCTCTCTCTCTCTCTCACACACACACACACACACACACACACACACACACACACACACACACACACACACAAAACCACGTACGCAGACCCACGACAGACCGCGTTCGTTCCCTCTGTCACGTAAATTCGCGGAGGAAAAATAAGAAGGAGGAGAGAAAGCGAGCCTCACGTCCATTGGCTCACCCAACACCATTTATATAGTGTTACTTGTCTCGGCGAAACGCTCTCTTTCATTCCCTTGCAATTTCGGCTTAACATTTCTCCTCTGTATCAATTCGCCGTTTGATCCTTCGTCGCCAGGTGCGGCCATAAATCTTGGAGGTGTTATATATATGCTATATATATATATATATATATATATATATATATATATATATATATATATATATATATATATATATATATATTATTGTTGAAGTGTTAAGGTTTTTCTTTATTTTTCATGTGATCTGTTTTGTGTTTGCGAGACGGTGGGAATTATATGCATTCGACTTCATTGCTTTGATTTATGTTGGCAGGAGCGTTGTTTCGATTAATAATGCATGCTGTTTATATATATATATATATATATATATATATATATATATATATATATATATATATATACATACATATATAATATACTTTATATATACACATACATATAAGTAATATATATATATATATATATATATATATATATATATATATATATATATATATATATATATATATATATATATATATATATATATATATATATATAGTATTGTTTCACGAGATAAGTGTGTTTTCGGAACCGTTTCACGCTTGTTTTTTTTTATTAAGGGATTGGATTTTCATATATTAGTTTCCTATTTTATTTTCATATTTTTGGTTTCTACTTGATTTTCCTATTTGTGGCGTTTATATTATTATCCTTTTTTGGGTTTCTATTGGACATTATCCTGATTTTGGCTTCTGTTTTATCATCCTGTTTTTGAATTCTATTTTATCATCCTATTTTTGGTTTTGTTTATTATTCTATTTGATTAATCGTACTTCATATTGATTAGGGAAGGAGATTTAATGGATAAATATTGGCTCTCAATGTAAACCTGGAATGATGGATGATAGCAATATCCCATAAGGGAAAATATCTGTAATAAAAACTACTCGTAACAAATACAAATGATTATGAATTTGTGATATTTCATGATAAAAATATTTTAATGGTGAACACGATTACCGAATGGTTTTTAAAGTTTTGGGACCTTGTCGAGGTTTTGTGTGTCCTTCGTTTTGCAAAGTTAAATTTGAATTTGGTTTTTGTAAGTTTTTCCCCCCATTAAATGAACCGTTTGCAAAGCTTTCCTAATTGTCATCATTTTACGTGAATGACTGTTGTTAGCTTGTTATCACTTTAACTGCTGATTGTTATGCTTAAAATAATTGTTGTAATCCACGATAACAACTGCTATCAAACCCATACGAATTAATCATCATTGTTATTGTTAAAACGACGTGACTTTTATCGTTACGATTGTTGTGATTCCCGAATAAGTTGTTTTCGTTATTTAGGCCAGAAATTCGTTTTAAACATGCAAATGAATAGGATAAATTATCTCTTTATTTATAAGTGAATAAGCTAAATTATCTCGTTATTTATAAATGAATAAGCTAAATTTTGTCTTTATTTATAAATGAATAAGCTAAATTATATCTTTATTTGTAAATGAATAAGCTGGGTTTTCTCTTTATTTATAAATAAGGTAAATTGCCTCCTTATTTATAAATGATTAAGTTAAATGATCTCTTTATTAATAAATGAATAAGAAAAATTGTCTCTTTATTTATAAATGAGTAAGCTAAATTATCACTATTTATAAATGAATAAGCTAAACTATCTCTTTATTTATACATGAATAAGCTAAATTATATCTTTATTTATACATGAATAAGCTAAATTATCTCTATTTATACATGGATAAGCTAATTATCTTTTTATTTAAAATGGATAAGCTAAATTATCTCTGTATTTATACATGAATAAGCTAAGTTATCTCTTTATTTATACATGAATAAGCTATCTCTTTATTTATAAATGAATAAGCTAAATTATCTCTTTATTTATAAACGAATAAGCTAAATTATCTCTATTTATAACGACTAAGCTAAATTATCTCTTTATTTATAAATGAATAAGCTAAATTATCTCTATTTATAAATGAATAAACTAAATTATCTCTTTATTTTTTTATAAATGAATAAGCTAAATTATCTCTTTATCTGTAAAGAAGGGACAGAAATTCAGTCACGGATCGCGTGACACACAAGAAACCCTTGAAAGAGAAGCGGAACATAATATCTCTGATCAAGAATATAACAGAGAGAGAGAGAGAGAGAGAGAGAGAGAGAGAGAGAGAGAGAGAGAGAGAACCAATTGCAGTTTGGAAATCCATCCAAAGGGAAATAATGCCATAAAACAAGAGACAATTTCCCCCAGGCGTCTCATTTTTCTTTGGCACTGGAACGAAGATCAGGTTGTCTGAAAACGATGCACAAGCCATGTCTTGGGGCGGCGTAACTTGTGCATCTCTCTCTCTCTCTCTCTCTCTCTCTCTTAGTCATGCTTTTTAGGCGTTGATAACACAAACTGATGATCGTCTCTCTCTCTCTCTCTCTCTCTCTCTCTATTAGTCATGCTTTTTAGGCGTTGATAACACAAACTGATGAGCGTCTCTCTCTCTCTCTCTCTCTCTCTCTCTCTCTCGTTGATAACTGATGATCGTCTCTCTCTCTCTCTCTCTCTCTAGTCATGCTTTTAGGCGTTGATAACACAAACTGATGATCGTCTCTCTCTCTCTCTCTCTCTCTCTCTCTCTCTCTCTTCTCTCTCTCTTATCATGCTTTTTAGGCGTTGATAACACAAACTGATGATCGTCTCTCTCTCTCTCTCTCTCTCTCTCTCTCTTAGTCATGCTTTTTAGGCGTTAGATCATGCTTTTCTCTCTCTCTCTCATCTCTCCCAAATTCTCATCATTTGACTCATCATCTCTCTCTCATGCTTTTTAGGCATTGATGACCCAAATTGATCATAATTCTCTCTCTCTCTCTCTCTCTCTCTCTCTCTCTCTCTCTCTCTCTCTCTCTCTCTCTCTCTCTCTTTAGCATCAGTGACCCTGAAGTTATAACAGTTTTTGTATCTCTCTCTCTCTCTCTCTCTCTCTCTCTCTCTCTCTCTCTCTCTAGTCATGCTTTTAGGCGTTGATAACACAAACTGATGATCGTCTCTCTCTCTCTCTCTCTCTCTCTCTCTCTCTCTCTCTCTCTCTCTCTTAGTCATGCTTTTTAGGCGTTGATAACACAAACTGATGATCGTCTCTCTCTCTCTCTCTCTCTCTCTCTCTCTCTCTTAGTCATGCTTTTTAGGCGTTGATAACACAAACTGATGAGCGTCTCTCTCTCTCTCTCTCTCTCTCTCTCTCTCTCTCTCTCTCTCTCTCTCTCTCTCTCTCTCTCTCTCTCATGCTTTTTAGGCGTCAGTGACCCAATCCTCTCTCTCTCTCATGCTTTTTATCGATGACCCAAATTGATCATAATTCCAGCTCTCTTCTCTCTCTCTCTCTGATCTCTCTCTCTCTCTCTCTCTCTCTCTCTTTAATCAGTGACCCTGAAGTTATAACGCCGGATTTTTGTATCTCTCTCTCTCTCTCTCTCTCTCTCTCTCTCTCTCTCTCTCTCTCTCTCTCTGAAACCAGGTCTCATTCATAAGAGGTTTTATCAAGTCTCTGTAATTATTGTGAAACTTTCGCAATCCGTTTCACATCGGAAATAAATAAGATACAGTTATTTGCAACAACAATATATATATATATATATATATATATATATATATATATATATATATATATATATATATATATATATATGCTATATGTCAATAAATAACATGTGACAATATATTCGGCTAAGGCCACAGGAAAAATTAAAGAAATGAGTACTAAGCGCTATCGTGTTGTTTTATTGTACCTCGAAAATGTGTTGAAACAACACGAAAGCCTTGGTACTCCTTCTTTTATTTTTCCCGTGGCTTTAGCTGAATATATATATATATACACACCAATCTTTTTTCATCATCTAACAATTATTTTTAGTATGAGCATATTAAATGGCTTAGCAGCTCATTTTCTGCCAAATGCCATTTAAAAAGATCTAAATGTATTCTGGTAAATGTGTCTGGAGGTCTGAATTGCAATAATTTGTTTTTTTTTGTGATTTTTGACTAGCTAAGTATTTTCTCGGAAACTATGCAATAACGAAGTTATTTGGTAAATATTTTGCACGCTTTACTTTCATGCTAGTATTCGGGAATCAGTTATATATTTTTGTATTATATATGATTTACATATTTATGTATACATTTATATTATTATATATATATATATATATATATATATATATATATATATATATATATATTATTTACCAATTACACAATTGTTATGTGCATATAATATAAAAGGACCTCGTTCAAACTGGATGGTATATATATTTATTCAGAAAAAGTAACTTTTTCTGAATAAATACTCCATTTGATATATCCATATAATAGGTCCTTTATATATATATATATATATATATATATATATATATATATATATATATATATATATATATATATATATATATATATATATATATATATATATATATATATATATATATATATATATATATATATATATATAAATATATATTACACTCTTCTACCACACGCCTCTGTTCCTTTTGGGGCGATATTTGTATATAAGTTAAAAGACAAATCTCGTTCGCATTTGCCATTTTCCAGGCAGACGCCTCGTCTGGAAAGACAGGACTGACCCATTGCTTTCTTGGTCTGGAATATCAGATCTCTGTCGACTTGATTTAGGTCTGGAGGATATTTCCAGAAAAGAAGAGAATGGAAGGGAGAGATTGGGGCTGGAACATTCCAGAGAAATACTTCAGCCGAATTAGGGTAGAATAGGAAGTTTTTCAATATTAAAACGAAGCATACGGATGAGGTGGTATCACGGTAAAGTTTTTTTTTGGTAAGCATACGGATGAAGCATACGGATGAGGTGGTATCACGGTAAAGTTTTTTTTTTTGGTAAGCTTATGTTTACCAAAAAAAAAAAAAATAGAAAGTCTTTCAATATTAAAACGAAGCATACAAATGCGATGGTATCACGGTAAAGTATTTTTTCAAGCTTTTGTTTACCAAAAAAAAAAAAACTTTACCGTGATGCTTTCGCATTTGTATGCCTCTTTTTAATAATGTTTAGCCTTTTAAAGTAGGTTTAAAAGGAAGGAAACAGATTTAAAGACATACCAGAAGTTTTCAATATTAAATAATGCCATTCAAAACACGAAGGTATGAGGGAAAAAAAAATTTTTTTGAGAAGCTTATGTTTTGCCCCTGAAAACAGGTTTATAAAAGGAAGGAAGCAGATTCAAGGATAGATACCAGCGTTACCCAATCGCAGCCTGACCCAAAAAAGAAACGGGAATTCCAGCGACCGACGAAAATCTTTTGGTCGCTCAGAATTTGTTATCCTCTCTCTGTCTGTCTGGCGCATCAGATATTCAGTGTGAAAATGTCGCTGCAGTTCGGGGCCTTCGGAGTTTACTGGATATCATATCGCGAACATATGTATTTAGACTGTTGCTTTACAGTTTAGATAGAGCTGTATATAAGCTTTTGCGTGCTTATTCATATATGTGTTTATGTTACAGGAAGATAGCGAAACCAGGTATTTCACCAACTGCCTGAAATTTCAGGCAGGTAGCGAAACGCACTCAGGGGCATTTGGTCCCCCCAGGGGCTAGTACTAAACACGGCGAAATACATTTGTCCCCCCAGGGGCTAGTACTAAACGTGGCGAAACAATGTAGGTAAGTCACTGTTTCGCCGTGACTAGTACTAGCCCCCGAAGAGAACGATCAAATGTCCCCAAGTGCATTTCGCTATCTGCCTGAAACTCCAGGCAGTTCGCGAAATGCCTGGTTTCGCTATCTACCTGTAACATAATATATACAGTACAGTTTGATGGTGAAGCGAGGGGCTGCAAACCTTCTGGCGTTGGATAATGTACTTGGTAATTACTCGACAGAAGTGAGTCACAGCAGAGTTGGAGAACGGCATAAGACTAGGAATCCTTTACGTTAAATGATTCCGTAGAATCGGAATGGTGCTTCCTTGAGCCTTCGCCACAAAAACGGTCGCTTCCTGATGAAGCTGATTTACTGCTAAGTTCCGTCGCTGTTTAGATCAACAGGTAAATAGTGGATTTTTCGTGAAACTGGCCCAAAGACGTTTCTCCTTCGTGGATTCATTCCTTTTTCCTCCTACAGTGGCAAGGTGTTTATATATATATATATATATATATATATATATATATATATATATATATATATATATATATATATATATATATATATATATATATATATATACATAAATGTGCGTGTGTGTGTGGCTCTGTTTGCGATTTTGTAAATGTAAATATAAGTGTTTGTGTACGCATCCATAACTGTACAAATTAAATTCGATAGCTAATATATAACTAATTTACATGTTTACGCATTTGTTGTAAATGCCCAGAGGTACGTATACCAAACCCAGCAGCACTAGAAGTGTCGTAATGGGGGTATTTTTGCCTAAAAAAAAAAAAAAACTCGCAGTGATCGCGCAAATTCGCTGGCGAATCGCCTTTGAAAAATTAGTTCGCGTAATGAGAGAGAGAGAGAAAAAAAAAAACTCCGGTAGGACCGATTTGAAAAAAAAATTGAGCTTTTTTTTTCATACGCCAATGACGCTCTGGTCTCAGAACTAATGTTACTCTTTATTGTTTTGGTTGTTTGCTTAATTAGAAAAAAAAAAACGCTTCGGTGGCAATTTTTTAATTACATCGAATGTAATATTTACGGCAAAGGCCAAGGAAGGAACGAAGGAACATAGAATTTAGGCTAAGGGCCAAGCGCTGGGACCTATCAGGTCATTCAGCGCTGAAAGGGAAATTGAGAAGAAAAAGGTTTTAAAGGCGTAACAGGAGGAAAACTTTGCAGTTGCACTGTGAAACAATTGTAGGAGAGGGTGGAAAGTAAGATGGAAGAAAGAAAATATGAACGGAGGTACAGTAAAAGGAATGAAAGAGGTTGCAGCTATGGGCCGAAGGGACGCTGCAGAGAATCGTAAGTAATGCCTACAGTGCACCACGTGAGGTGCACTATGGCACTGCCTCCCTACGGGGCAAAGGCCGAGCCCTGGGACCTATGAGGTCATTCAGCGGTTAACGGGAAATTGAGAGTAAAGGGGTTTTAGAAGCAGAATAGGCCTCCTCTCTGTTTAAATTCACCTCAGCACTAGAGCATGCACCTGGTAGTGACTAGATTGTAGTGGGTCACTGCCTGGGTGGAGAGAAAGGTATGAAACCAGTAACTGCCACTTGTATTTTAGCTTAGTATTCACTTACACACACACATACACACACACACACACACACACAAACACAAACACACACGTGCATAAGTACGCTCAGATGATTAATGTCATCAAATTCCATTAGCGTAGCCGTCACTTGAAGTAAACAGACCCATTTATCCTTATTAGACCCGCCCCCCAACAAAAAAAAACACAACGAGATTCATTTCACTTCCAGAATAATCTATTGTCCATGAAGTTATTATGCACATATATCCATATTTTTTCCTCAGTCGGGGAACACTGTTACCAATGAAAAAATAAAATCCCCCCCCCAAAAAAAAAAAAAATCGGTACATCGCAAATGCAGGAACACAAGCGGCCGTCCCCTGCATATAACGCATTGTCGGGTATACATTAGGGCGGATAAATGTGTTCTAACTTATTATTAAGAGCAACGGGAGAGGAGATGGAGTGTCTCCATTCGTCTCGAGAAATGACTTTCCTTAAACAGACATATAATTGCGCCGCCGCCGCTCTCAGATTTAATGTGCTTTCGCGTTCTGCGCTTATTTGTCATTTTAAGATGCTAACTTCGGGTATCATTTTTGCGCTCTCGTGGGCTGGGCGTGGGCGTGTGTGTGTGTCGCGTGTGTGTGTGTGCGCCTGATTTATTTCTCCCCTGGTTCGTCTCTCTCTCTCTCTCTCTCTCTCTCTCTCTCTCTCTCTCTCTCTCTCTCTCTCTGGTGTAACGCTTCTCTAAAAACAAACAGAAAGACAAATGCATTCTCTCGCACACGCGTTCGCACGCGCACAGGCACACATATATATAATGTGTGTGTGCATATTTATTTATATATATATATACAGTATATATATATACAGTATATATATATGTATATATATATATATATATATATATATATATATATATATATATATATATATATATATATATTTATAAAATTTAAATCATATCTTGTTCATATAATGTGCATGTTTGTATGCTTTCTTCTTGTGCAATAAATATTGTAGTTGTTCTTTAAAGACCTCATTAGTTCTTCTTGAGTGTATACTTCACCACTTTGTCAGCCAGGTAAACAGTTATTATAACCCCGGAAATTGGCAACCCACGAGTCAATCTTATTGTATCTTTCTTATTTCCAGTCCATTTTTTTTAGACTATGAAGCTTTTAATCCCCTTTTACGACTTTTAATTTGGTAATTTACATAACCAGTAATTAAATATTGTTCGACATGCGATGTCTCGAGATACTAAAAAGGTTCAAATCCTCCTGGGCCTCGCAAGGCTCATAGGACCGGCGCTGAACTCCTGTTTCTTAGGCCGACAGCCAGTGGGGGAGAAATCCCGTTGTCTGCGACACGTGGTCATTGTGACGCTAGGCCCACTGTTTAATGCCCCCCCCCCCCCTACGCCAGAGGGCTGGTACCTCCTTTCTTACAAACCCTCTCGAGTTTTCAAAATCCTCTCGCGTTTTCAGACCGCTAGGTTGGCGGGCCACTGGGTTGATTACAATATAGTAATTTGAAAGTTCTTTCCATTTCAAGGACGTATGAAACTCTCTTGCACTAACAATTCAGCTGAAAATCTTCTGTCTAGATTTAAATTCTGTATTCACAAATCACATATTATAAGAACGCCAATGGAGAAAGAATGATGAGAAAATACTTTACGCGAATTATGAGGAAATAATTGACGTTACAAAATATTAACAAGGGAAAGCTCACATTTTCCGTGCTAATAGGATTCATGCAAAGTGAAGTAGGGAGCAGCAGTCAGTCATTGCCCCAAACAGTTAAGTGGATTACTGGTTACAGCGGTAATGAAACGCTGTAATACTTTTGCAGTACGTCATTTTCGAAATGTATGTAAAATTTTATGTAAAAGGTAGGTGGGGGCGCGGGGAGGGGGAATATTCCGGGTATCACAAAATCCGTTTAGGCAAGCACAGGAGGAAATTTCAGCGGCATGAAAGCTTTTCATTAAAATAGAATTATGCTTTGACGCTCTAATTTTTTGTTTGGAGTACTTTCTAATTTTGCATTTTCTTCTGAATTATTATTTTAGGTATGATTACATTGTACGCCTTAGGTAATATTTGTTTTTTAATAATTTACCCCCGTACTTCTTAAATAATATTGTTTCTATTCATTAATTCACCTATAGTAGAAGTAGTAAGTTATATAATACTAGAATCGATTACTAAATATTTCTAATGTTCTATAAAAATAAGATATGTAAATCCGGAAAGATACAAGAGACGTTTAAATCTTAAACAAGTAAAAAATTCCCCGAAGTTTCTTCGGCGCAATCGAGTTTTCTGTGCATCGTATAATCAAGGACGCCGAATATAGATCTGTCTTTCGGTGGTCTCGTTATAATGCTGTATGAGTTGCGGCCCATGCAACTTTAACCACGGCCCGGTGGTGGCCTATCCTATATCGTTGCCAGATGCACGATTCTGGCTAAATTTAACCTTAAATAAAATAAAAAACTACTGAGGCTAGAGGGCTGCAATCTCGTATGTTTGATGATTGGAGGGTGGATGATCAACATACCAATTTGCAGCCCTCTAGCCTCAGTAGTTTTTAAGATCTGAGAGCGGACAGAATCAAGTTAGGACGGACAGACAAAGCCGGCACAATAGTTTTCTTTTACAGAAAACTAAAAAGCGTTGACGTTATTCATATCGATGTTAAAGCAACGTCAGGAACGTTGTTGCAAAATTCATTTGGTAAGAAATCAAGCCTATTGCTTTTTCACCACTGACCTGACCTCTGGGACGTTGCTGCGCAGGTCACAACAGTGGTAATAGGCGTCACTGAGAGCCTGCCTATTCAATAATTCTGCCTTGCTTGGATGGTCATTAACATAAAGTATGTCTAAATTTGTTTTTCCGTAGGGCATGTATAGCTTCTTCCCCCCAAACTTCCCCTCATGATCATAGCCAATGACACAAATTATTTCTGTACTGTCAAATCTCAGTAAGTACTCCAAAGCCTATTTGTTCCTTGCAAAGTAGCAAACGACAGCATTATCCTATTACTTCTAACATCATGCCTCCAAGTTGCCGTCCCTTTATTTTCAATTTGGATATGATGAATTGAATTATATTTATTCTTTTATTCTTGATTACTGCGTCCAATCTCGCCAAAATGTTATTATTTCACTCGATTCAGATGCAGCGATTTCCTCTTTGCCCGCGCTGTATCTGCAGAGGAAAGAATATTGACATTCTTTGCATACAAGAAATTTCAAACTGATGTTATTCTCTCAAGCTTCAGTGCAAAGGAAATTCTGATTGCTCAAAGCTCAAGGGATTTCGAAACGAAATGTTTCAACTTCCCTTCATAAATGTCCTTAAAGCAGAGACTCCTGGCTTTGGCAAATAGCAGAGATGTCTGGCCGTTCTCTGATTTGATGGCACTGCCGTTAACTTTTGTACAGAGCCTTGTCGAATTTTTGATGGCACTGCTGTTAACGTTTCTACAGAAACTTGCCAAATTTTTTATGACATTGCTGTTAATTTTTGTACAGAGACTTGTTGAATTTTTGATGGCACTGCTGTTAAATGTTTTACAGATCCTTGTCGATTTTTTTTATGGCGGTGCTGTTGACTTTTCTACAGAGCCTTGCCAAATTTTGGATGGCACTGCTGTTAACTTTTGTATAGAGCTTTGTCAAATTTTTGATGGCACTGCTGTTAACTTTTCTACAGAAACTTGCCAAATTTTGGATGGCACTGCTGTTGACTTTTCTACAGAAACATGCCAAATTTTTTATGGCACTGCTGTTAACTTTTCTACAGAAACTTGCCAAATTTGTATGGCACTGCTGTTAACTTTTCTACAGAGTCTTGCCAAATTTTTGATGGCATTGCTATTAACTTTTCTAAAGAGCCTTGTCGAATTTTTGATGGCATTGCTATTAACTTTTGTGCAGAGCCTTGTCGAATTTTTTATGGCACTGCTGTTAACTTTTCTGCAGAGCCTTGTTAGTTTTTTTCCTTGTTATTTATCAGACGGTTATTTATTTGCCTCATCGATATCCCTTCGTTGTTTGACGCAAGGTTAATGTCAAGCAATCAGTCAGTCCTCGAGCTATTCTCCTGCAGCAACTAAGATCATAATCGCCTTCAACCAGCACTTTCTCCGTAGGGGAATAGTGCCGTCAGTGCACCTCATGCGGTACATTGTAGGCAATACTTAAGGTTCTTTGCAGCGTCCCTTCGGCCCTTAGCTACAACCCCTTCCATTGATTTTACTGCACCTCTGTTCAGATTCTCTTTCTTCCATCTTATTTTCCACCCTCTTCTAACAGTTGATTCATAGTGCAACAGCGAGGCTTTCCACCTGTTACACCTTTCAGACCTTTCTACTCTCAGTTTCCGTTTCAATGCTGAATGACCTCATAGGTCCCAGCGCTTGACCTTTGGCCTAAGTTCTATATTTATCTATCTATCCATCAACCAGCCTTTTGAACTTTGTCCTTCTTCCCTTGCAAGGAGATAGCGGGATACACATGTGAGGGATGCCTTTCTTTTGTGATACAAGGTGTTTGCTGATGAACATGATCCTGCGTTTTATCTTTTTCCTTAGGGATTCAAGGATATAATCTTCATTTAGAGGCGAAGTCTCGCTCAGCCATTCCAGAGCAGGGTGTTTAAGTCTTAATTCAAGTGAATTTGTGTATCGTCTTTACTTTATATCATTTGGTCTTGTCCTTGGTATTATATCTGTTGCAACTTCCTCACATCCAAAATAAATATTGTTTTACTGGTCCCAGTTGTACAGCAAATTAATGAAAAAAGAACTTGTATGAAGAATGAATTGACAGATCAGATAGAGAGAAACTCTTATGAAGAATAAACTGACAGATCGATTGACAGACAGAAAACTTAATGAACAGAAGATGCATTAATGTAATGAAGACACTCAGCTAAAACTTACAGAATAAAAACACGCTTGTAAATCGGCAGATAGATAGAAACTCTCATGAAGAATAAACTGACAGATCGATTGACAGACAGAAAAACTGACATAGAGACAGACAGATGCACTAATGTAAATAATGGCTGTGAACACTCGGCTAAAACTTACAGAATACAAACACGCTTGTAAATCGGCAGATAGATAGAAACTCTCATGAAGAATAAACTGACAGATCGATTGACAGACAGAAAAACAGACGTAGAGACAGACAGATGCATATAAATGTAAATAATGGCTGTGAACACTCAGCTAAAACTTACTGAATACGGACACGCGCGTGTATTGGAAGTGTTGGACTCACTGTGCATTTGACTATCGCCCCCCGATCGAACCTCTATCCGTTTGCCAAACCTCCGGGAGGGGTTTTCCTCTTCTTTTCCGCCGTGAAATGAAATCCTTTGCCCGAATTCACTGGGCGACTTCGTCATTTTGCAAAGACAAATGAAACGCACCATCGGGAAATAAAATGCACCTATGGGAAATAAAACCCCCGCCTCGGAAATGAAAGAGCGTCCAAATTAAACTTGTATTACGGAGGAGGAGGAGGAGGAGGAGGAGGAGGGAGAGAGAGAGAGAGAGAGAGAGAGAGAGAGAAAGAGAGAGAGAGAGAGATGAAAACGGCATTAAAGGTAAGATAAGATGAAGACAGGCTGTTGTATTAAAATTGAAATTCCAGTATATATATAAATGTATACACATGTCTATATATATACATATATTTATACACATATATGTATACATATATATGTATATATACATAGATATATATTATATATATGTATATGTATATATACATCTATATATATACATATATAAGCACGGAAACGTACATACCTTCACATACGTACACATACGCAGTTTAGTAGCCTCATTCAGTGGGATTTTTCTCTCCATGAAATCGGACAATGAATTAATCATCTGTCTATCTTTGTCTGATGAATATATTTTTAATTCTGGCGGATGGATTGGACTAATAACCGTT
>NC_089791.1:28195887-28203387 GCF_040412425.1 Macrobrachium rosenbergii | reverse complement strand
AGAGAGAGAGAGAGAGAGAGAGAGAGAGAGATTTCCTGGGTATATTAAAATATACAGGTACTGGAGAGCAGGAGAGAGAGAGAGAGAGAGAGAGAGAGAGAGAGAGAGAGAGAGAGAGAGAGAGAGAGAGAGAGAGAGAGAGAGCGTGATTCCTGAAAATATGGAAATATTCTGGTACTGAACAGAACAGGAGGAGAGAGAGAGAGAGAGAGAGAGAGAGAGAGAGAGAGAGAGATGCCTGATTTCGTGGAAATATTGAAATATACTGGTACTGGAGAACAGGAGGTTAGAGAGAGAGAGAGAGAGAGATGCCTGATTTCGCGGAAATATTGAAACATACTGGCACTGGAAAACAGGAGGTGAGAGAGAGAGAGAGAGAGAGAGAGAGAGAGAGAGAGAGAGAGAGAGAGAGAGAGGGAATTCTTTATCTCTAGGTAGAAATGGCCAGTTTTCGTGTGGGTCTCATCTCGGGGGTATCAATGATGCATTATTATTCTCTCATCATGTATGCAAATGACGTCGGGTTTGCAACTTCCTCGTCGACGTCCTGTTTATTGCCTGTTGGAACGAGCTTAAAAAAGAAGAAGAAGAAGAAGAAGAAGAAGAAGAAGAAGAAGAAGAAGAAAGGCTTTGGAGTGTTACCATCGAGGGTGAACTGATTTATCTTGAATTGTGATGGTTTTGAATACGAAAAGGGTCCAAAACCCGAGGTAAAGAAACGCCTTTATGATATTAGATTCTCCTTTTTCTTCTCTCTGTGTCATTTTGTTTTGGTCGAAACGAAAATGTGACTTTTATTGTCGATGAATAAATAACGCTCATTGCAGCAACCCAGGGTATATGAATAGATGATTTGTGAGCGGAAAAAATCACGATTTGTTTTTTACCCGGTTTTACGAGTAGGTATTTTTTTTTATCCATGGGCTTTCCCTTCTTAGAAAGGGTTGGTTAAAGAAGGCTTTAGTTATTCCTGCGTTTTTCAACTACTGATTTAGAATGAAGTTGCTTTTTCCTTGCCCAATTTCACTCTGGTTGCGAACCACTACATTTGACTAACTACTAAGCAATTCACTTTCCAGGGCAACATAAATACGATGGGTTATAAGTGAATATGCTCATATCATTCTTCTTCTTGAATTCAAGAGTAACACATATAGTCTCTATGGCAACATTGACGTCGATATATATATACCGTGGTCATACTTTGTAGCTTACCTGACTTTGCGTTTAATTCCTCATATCGATAATTCCCTGATGGACAACATCACGTGACAATCAAGGAATCATGTTTCCTTTGATTTTTGATAAAATGCTCTTGTGACGGTTTAAATATCATTTAAAAATGATGATTTTCAAATATTGTTCCGTAGTTATTTGAAAAACAGATGTCTAAGTTTCCTCTCTTGAAAGTAAGTGCTGAATTGTCGATATTTTTTTAGTGGTCTATATAAATGTTGGTTACTGAAAGGTTTCAAATAATCTTCCAACCCCTCCTGACCTAAAAAAAAATTATGTAAAAAAAAAAATCATTTATGCACCAACACACTCGCACGCAAAAAGAACAGTGTGTCAACGAGTATCGTTGTTTTTTTTCCGCTCGGTTAACAAAAAAAAAAAAAAAAAAGGGAGCGAAACGTTGGTACAATAAAAGACCCGGCTGATATCTTTTCCCTCTCTCAAAAGATTTGCTGGGAGAGTAAATAGCATTTTTGAAGTTAAGCAAGACATCACCTCCGCCGGCCCACAATGCCTCATTCAGGGGCAGCCGAGGGCGAAACAGGTGAATTGTGGGGGAGCTTACGTGCCGTAAACAAAAACAATGCCCCTAATGCATAAACAAAGGAGGCGGCAGCCCGTGACAGAAGGACTGGCAGATTTTTGTTTCTTTTTTTTTTTAGTTTTTTTTTTTTATATAGTTCTCCGTAGTCATTTAAGCAGCTTGTGGGCGGAGGCCATGATGCAGTGGTTAAATGCGATGGACGAACGGTGATTATAAGCAAAAGGCTTTCGAGATGTTTTCGGATTAACTCTGATATCTACAATAAAGAAACTGTTTTGGTTTCCAAGTCATTCATAAATTATGTGGATAGTAATGGGAAACGGTCGTCGCTCTACCCGGTGAATATCTGAACTTTGTAAAAGCTTTTGTGGATCTCTCTCTCTCTCTCTCTCTCTCTCTCTCTCTCTCTCTCTCTCTCTCTCTCTCTCTCTCTCTCTCTCACACACACACACACACACACACACATATATATATATATATATATATATATATATATATATATATATATATATATATATATATATATATATATAGAGAGAGAGAGAGAGAGAGAGAGAGAGAGAGAGAGAGAGAGAGAGAGAGAGAGAGAGAGAGAGAGGGTACAGTATATTCATATTATTAATTGTTATACAACATTAAGCCTTCCCCCTCCCCCTAGCAGTGGGCAAGATTTAGAGACCGGAGCACTAGCAATAGCTGTTAGGCAACATACTGTTTTTCATAGGCATGAATTTTGTATTACACGCGACGCAGTCATTTCGTATTAATGTACGAAAATAATCACACTTACTTATTCATAACGGTGGAGATTAAATTATACTTTGAATTAGAAATTGCACCAGGTCTGGAGATTAGTGAAATGTTACTCGTCGATGACAACACGCGAATTATTAACAAGTACCGGCGCGGCGTTCCCACTATTCATTAAGCATTCGACGGCGCTAATCTTCAGTTGATCTGTGCCGTATCCCTTAAATTCATTACCCGCGCCTTTCATTTTATGCTTTCGTGCGTGCATTGTGTAGAATGCAGTATATAATGTCGTAATTCGGATATCTCTTTTTATTAAAAATAATATTTTTCATAATCGTTTACACGAAAGGGCATAATTCATTATTCATTGGGTTGTGTATGTCGGTCTGTTTGTGTCTATAAATAATAATTGTGTGTTTCGAGCGGTGTTTTAACACTGTGCGTATATATGCATTTGTAAAGGATGAGTGTGTAATTGTTATGAGTACATATACATTATCATATGCATATACAAATAATATATGCATATACAGAGGATTGTAAAGGTGATTTATAACTCGTCTTTACATCCACGAGAATTAACTAACTTCTTGTTTTCTTGTGAAGTAAGTCGGCGCTTCAAGTCGTATACCCCGTAGGGGCCGGGGGGATGGGGGGTGGTTAGTGCCGGCAGTGCACCTCATGCGGTGCACTGTAGGCATTACTTAAGGTTCTGGGTAGCGTCCCTCGGCCCCTAGCTGCAACCCCTTGCATTCCTTTTGCTGTACCTCCGTTCATATTCTCTTTCTTCCATCTTACTTTCCAGTCTCTCCTAGCAATTGATTCATAGCGCAACTGTGAGGTTTTCCTCCTGTTACACCTTTCAGACCCTCTTACTGTCAGTTTCCGCTTCATCGCTGAATGACCTCATAGGTCCCAGTTCTTGGCCCTTGGCCTAAATTCTGTAATATTCTATTCAAGTGGTATATTACGGTGCGTCATTGGGAACTTCGAGCCAAGAATGTCATAAAATGCTTCCCCCAACCCCCCTCCCCAAACCCCCTTCCCCCACAAGAACTTGAGCTTTCGAAACCTTGAAATGAGTTCTGATAATGCAATTATGCTTATTATTGGACCGAAGTTAACCAAGTTGTTCGATTCCTGGGCGATTATGAATTTAGATTTGAATTTCGGGTTGCCGTCAAGTTCTCTTTGGGTAATTACGTCTAAAGACCCTGTGTCGTCTTTTTTTTTTTTCATGTCTGTGGACTCGTGTGTGTGCATGTGAGAGAGAGAGAGAGAGAGAGAGAGAGAGAGGTCTTTGATTTAACCTTATTTTAAGAAAGGCTATGTATGGTCTTTTTAGGTGTGAAAGTACATTTTGAAAAAGACAACTTGTTTGATCTAAATCATTTACCACAAAAGTTGAGGAGATATGGCTACGTAGGAGGCCGAAAGGAACTTTTTCCTGTTATTTCTTTTATTTTTAGTTTAATCTTTATGTTTAATCTTGAGGCGTAATTTGGTTTTATCTGTTTACAACGCATTTATTGGCCATGTTTCTACTATTGCGTTCATTTGTATCCAGGACTTCTAAGGTACTACTATACGAGTATATATATAATATATATATATATATATATATATATATATATATATATATATATATATATATACTGTATATATATATATATATATAAATATATATATATATATATATATATATATATATATATATATATATATATATATATATATATATATATACTTCATTGCTATTTTTATATGATTTCTTTATCTTTTGATATAAAGCTGTTCATCTCCATTTTAAATCACGATTTCAAAAGATATGGTGAGTTTAATGACAGGGTTCAATAATATATATATATATATATATATATATATATATATATATATATATATATATATATATATATATATATATATATATATATATATATATATATATATATATATATATATATATATATATATATATATATATATATATATATATATATATATATATATATATATATATATATATATATATATATATATATATATATATATATATATATATATATATATATATATATATATACACACACACACATATATATATATGTATATGTATATGTATATGTATATGTATATATATATATATATATATATATATATATATATATATATATATATATATACTTCATTGCCATTTTTATATGATTTCTTTATCTTTTGATATAAAGCTGTTTATCTCCATTTTAAATCACGATTTCAAAAGATATGGTGAGTTTAATGACAGGGTTCAATAATGTATATATATATATATATATATATATATATATATATATATATATATATATATATATATATATATATATATATATATATATATATAATTTGCTGATTTCTTCATACTAAGTACGTATGTAATTATAATAATCACGGTGCCCTCTTCACAATTTTTGGATACGCTTGTCACTACCAAGCCATAGATCCAGACGTAAGATTATGAAGTAATTCTAATGTCCGTGGCAAGATTCGAACCCGCATCCAGAGTTTCATTTGGATCTAAGACTGTAGTAACAAGCGTATTCGAAAAGTGTTAAGAATTCGAGAAGTTTAGAGGGTATTGCGGTTATTACAGTTAAGATATGTTTAATCTTTCTGTTGCGGTATGGGTCAGTCGTCCTTAAGTTATCGTACCTTCACGCTTTTATTTCATTTTTATTTGCCTGATTATTTAATATCCCTTGGGGTGTTTACGCGTAAATAAAACGATTATTAAAATTCCGTATTTTATGGCCTCTAGGAATCACCTGAGTCGCTCCATTTCTCTGTGAGCAAACTTGATTTTTCTCCTCTTCCAAATTCATAGGACTTTTCTGAGGAATTCATAGGACTTTTCCGAGAAATTCATAGGACTTTTCCAAGGAACACGTAGGACTTTTCCGAGGAATTCATAGGACTTTTTCGAGGAATTCATAGGACTTTTCCAAGGAATTCATAGGACTTTTCCGAGGAATTCATAGGACTTTTCCAAGGAATTCATAGGACATTTCCGAGGAATTCATAGGACTTTTCCGAGGAATTCATAGGACTTTTCCGAGGAATTCATAGGACTTTTCCGTGGAATTCATAGGACTTTTCCGAGGAATTCATTGGACTTTCCAAGGAATTCATAGGACTTTTCCGAGGAATTCATAGGACTTTTCCGAGGAATTTATAGGACTTTTCCGAGGAATTCATAGGACTTTCCCGAGGAATTCATAGGACTTTTCCGAGGAGTTCATTGGACTTTTCCGAGGAATTCATAGGACTTTTCCGAGGAATTCATAGGATTTTTCCGAGGAATTCATAGGACTTTTCCGAGCAATTCATTGGACTTTTCCGAGGAATTCATAGGACTTTTCCGAGGAATTCGTAGGACTTTTCCGAGGAATTCATAGGACTTTTCCGAGGAATTCACAGGACTTTTCCGTGGAATTCATAGGACTTTTCCAAGGAATTCGTAGGACTTTTCCGAGGAATTCAAAGGACTTTTCCGAGGAATTCATAGGACTTTTCCGAGGAATTCATAGGACTTTTCCAAGGAATTCATAGGACATTTCCGAGGAATTCATAGGACTTTTCCGAGGAATTCATAGGACTTTTCCGAGGAATTCATAGGACTTTTCCGTGGAATTCATAGGACTTTTCCAAGGAATTCGTAGGAATTTTCCGAGGAATTCATAGGACTTTTCCGAGGAATTCATAGGACTTTTCCGAGGAATTCATAGGACTTTTCCAAGTAATTAAAAATGAAATCGACACAGGGAGCAAGTTTCTGTACTGTCCCGGGACGACGTTATTAGTTTTCTGTAAAAGAAAACTATTGTGCCGGCTTTGACTGTCCGTCCGCACTTTTTTCTGCCCGCCCTCAGATCATAAAAACTACTGAGGCTAGAGGGCTGCAAATTGGTATATTGATCAACCACCCTCCAATTATCAAACATACCAAATTGCAACCCTCTAGCCACAATAGTTAGTGATTTTATTTAAGGTTAAAGTTAGCCACAATCGTGCATTTGGCAACGATATAGGCCAGGCCACCACCAGGCCTTGGTTAAAGATTCATGAGCCATGGCTGATACAGCATTATACCGAGACAATCGAAAAATAGAACTATTTTCGGTGGCCTTGATTATACGCTGTAGGGGCTGTACAGAAAACTCGATTGCGCCGATGAAACTTCGGCGCATTTTTTACATTATTTTTTATTTTTTTTTTACATCGATACTAATGGCCTATTTTAAGTTGAGAAATGTAATTTAATTTGCCGCATATGTTTGTATAGTTTCGTTCTTTTTGTTGTCATTCATGTCGATATTTACGAGATGTGATTCAGCCAGAGAGTTTCATAGACGACGGAACATTTTCAGGAGTGTCATAATGCTCCGTGAATAAAGTTTACAATATGAGATTTGAGCGCACGCTTGAAGGAAAACCTCTCTCTCTCTCTCTCTCTCTCTCTCTCTCTCTCTCTCTCTCTCTCTCTCTCTCTCTCTCTCTCTCTCTCTGTGAGCATTCTCCGTCGGCACAATAGTCCATTTTACGGTATATTTGTTACACACAGAACCTTTCATCTCGGAGGCATTTTTCGAAAAAGCATCGGCTATTTCCAGAATCACATGCCTGGCTGCCCAAGAGTCTGGGAGGCATTCCTGGCGAAATCTCTGACAAATATGCCCATCAAATGTTGTTTCAAGTTGACTCCTCGAGTTTCCTTCTGTTGCTTCAATTGCTGCTTCGTCGCTTCACGTTTTTGCCTGGGGGGTTGGGGGGAAGGTGGGTATTGATACAGTTCCTTATGCAATAATACTCTCGCAAATAATGTTAGTATGATGAGAGGGTAGTTTTGCCTATAATGGCGTATATCTTTATTTTTGGTTATTTGTGAGCGATTGGACATTTAGTGTTTGCATGAGCGGAGGCCAAGTCGATCA